>NC_135515.1:12890000-13190000 GCF_051989575.1 Stigmatopora nigra
TAAAGTTATCCAATCAATCCAATCCAAAAGGAAATGAGTAGAAAACAACCTGTCTTTTTATCTTTGGGCAATAATTTGGTTTTATTTCACCAGTTTACTCAGATATGGCTCTGGTTAATATTGACAAGCAATATATAAACTGGATGAATGGGTGAAACAGTTTAATTTCCCTTTGGTAATCACACAAGTTTGCAATTAAATTTGTACATTATACCCTGTACTTTATTATATTTAGCTACAGCAGTTTTTTGTACATTCATTAGAGGCCCATCCGTGGTTTTGTCTTGTGGATTGAGAATGATTATTAGAAAGGCATGGGAGCAGCCTCAGAATACACGGAAATAATTTAATGAGCAAAAGGCAATTGGGACCTCACTCATCAAGAAAACAGTTGGGCACGCACAACACCATAATACACTAAAATCTGGTGGTGCTGACCTATACTTAAGACAGCAAATGAACAGGTCTATCTTAACTTTTGTTTTTCAGGGAACCTATAATTGTGTCAAGGAAGACATTACTTTGAAGGAGAACAAAGTGGAGATACTTGTTACCACTGGCTCCATACCACTGGCCTAAGAAATATCTGAATCATATATTATATTTTGTCCATCAATACTTATTAAATAATTCCAAATTGTCTGTTAGCTTCCTTTCATTGCTTTTTTCCCCAGGTTGCACTGCTTCCAGATGTGTGTTTTCAAATTGAAGCATTTAACCAATCACATTTCAGCCATTACTTGTTGCCAGGGTCAGAAATCTGCCTAAAGGCCTTCACAATCAGTTCTGCGGGTTCCGCTGCATTAAACAAGCGTAGATAAGACTGTTTCTTTAACCAACCAGATTTCGAGTTGGCAACCCCACAATGCCTTGTCGCAAGCGTAGGGATGGGTCATTGCCTTCTCACTGGCATAGGTATACGTCATCGCTTTCACCAATTTTGATTGGCTGGGGATAGAGTAGGCGGGCAAAACTACCAAACTGTATCTGGAGCGAGCTGCACAAGCAAATATATTGTTGTGTTGATTTAAAGGCATTTTCAAGACGGACATTTCAAGAGAAAAAAGCTGGATGTCATTAAGAAAGGTTGGACAACTCCAAAGCAAGCAAATCTGTCACTACCGGCAACGAACAGTTTAAGCACTAAATCGAATAACAACGTATGCCAGAGATACAACAGGACAGGCTCGACTTTTAGCATTTGCTTCGATGGCGACAGAAAAGAAGGAAGAAAGAAAGGAGGATGATATTGTGTACAGTTAAAAATGATTTTTGGTGAGTAAAATATGGCTATATTCCTAAATAATATTTGATTTGTATGAGATTATTATTGATTATTTTTTGTGTCACAGCTGTAAATGCAGTAGAGTTCTTATAGCCATAAAATTGTTTGAGGGTTGGATTGAAGGCGTCACTAGAAAATGCACGGACCGCCGCTGGATTCTAGTAACCCCAACGAAGTACAGAGGTAAAGAATGTTAGGGGGATGTTTTTCTACAAAGGTACAGGGTCTGGACTTCATCACATTTAAGTGGATAATAAACAGTCATGCAATGTGAAATTTAGCTTGAAAAACCTCATTTCTACACCTACAAAATTGAAGATAGCGCCTTTAGTATGTCACATGATGCTTATGGAGGGGTCTAGCCAGTTTCCAAATGTAAAGTCACCATAAAACATAGAGTAAGTACCATATTTTACGGACTATAAACCCCCCCAAATTGTGCGGTTTTTCCTCTTAATTGTGTTTGCTTTACTAGGCGCTTAAATGATCACTTCACTCAACAAAATGTACTTTTTTTCATTTTTGTATGTTTAAGCATTCATGGATACTCTGTTACCATGATCAACAACCCATCACAAAAATCCACATTCATGTGTGTTACTTATCTTGTTAACATTGTTTTTAAGCAACCATTTACTGCACATACAGTGCTTGAATATTTTGTTTTGTTTTGCCTGATTTACTCCAATCCGTAACATTGACAGTGATAGATGTCTAATCAATTTGTACCAGAGAGGGGTGTCAGTTCACTGGCAGCAGTCCTAGTCAGAATGGATTGGACGTCTCTCCCCATTAATGGCTGCCAAAAGGTGATGTAATTTACTGCCATTCGCAGCAATATGATGCAAATGAATTCTAACTGGGAGTGCCGTCAAGATTAAATCCGTAAATGCCCTAAAAAATATGGGATTTTTTTTAATGTCAACTCTTCTTGGTATGACCTACCAACACCAATTTCAAATAATATGCCAATTATTCATTTTCTGAAGCGCTTATCCTCACAGGGGTTAGGGGGTTGCTGGAGCCTCTCAAGGGTGACTTCAGGAACCAGGCAGGGCACGCTGAATGTGTGGCCAACCAATTGCAGGGCACGCTGAATGTGTGGCCAACCAATTGCAGGGCAAATGGAGACGGACAACCGTTCATGCAACCATTCCGCCAGCCTACCATACATGATTTTGGAATGTGGGAGCAAATTAGAGTACCCGGAGAAAACCCACAGAAGCCAGGGCAGAACATACAAACTCCACCCAGGAGGACCTATCTGGAATCGAACCCATGACCCTAGAACTGTGAGCTGGGCCGCCAACTAATATGCCATCTAAATATTTATAAGGCACTATGCAATTGCAAAACTCACACTCGCTACTAGTTACCGCAAATTTGCTTATTTCTAAATTCAATTCCACTCTCCTGCTGACATTCAATATGCCTGTCAATATTTCATTGTCTAAAAGGAAGATTGGATGTTTACTAATATGACACAATAGTTTAGCTTGTAGGACATGAAATACATTCCCACTCCTCTAAAATAGAAACACAGAGAAAAATAAGAATGGGTCCCATTCCCTACATCAGATGGCACATACTAGATGTTACCAAAATGTAGGTCGATCAGTGTTATGTAATCTGACAGATGAATAAGGTTCCCTGAGGTGAAGTATAAAGTGAATTTAAAAAATACTCTACATCCTAATCCTAAGATTTAAAAAATGTGCTGCGGAAAACAATAACTTGCTAAAAAAAAAATAACAATCCCATTTTATTTGTTTATACAAACAAAACAAAAAAATGTGCTTGATTCTGTCATTGCCGAGTGGTCAGGGCCAGTTAAGCCTTCTCTACTTGCTAAAAACAAATCTGAAGGATGGTCCTACATATACAACCATAATTCTAAAATTTGTTCCGGGGAACTACTCATTTATTCTCAACAGTTTTTTCCCCTCCTCATTTTGTAGTATTTTGCATTGATGACTCGAATTGCTGGGATTTTACTGTAATCGATTCAGAACTTTTAGAAACAGGAGCATGAGCCAATGAAGCTTAATAATTAATTTTCTCATTTGTTTCCTCTTTTTTATGTTTCTCACATCTATCAAACTAAATTGGTACATTTAGTTCATTTTAATAGGATTTCCTTAGTTGGTAAAAAAAAATTGAGGATCCTGGATCAAATTAGAGCATTTACATGTAAAATGTGTCTACTGACCAAAAAAATCCAAATTAAGAAACTACATCTGCTACAAATTAATTTCATAGGTAGGATGTAGCACTGGATACATATATACAGTCGTACCACTACTTACAAATGCCTATAGGTAAGAAATTGGGTTAAAGAACCATTTGATTGTCATTTGGAGTTCTATTTAATGTTTTGAACTTTAATTTGAAGTTATTTAGATGTGTTTATGTGCATGTGTTCGTGTGTTAACGTTAGCTTCCTCCTTACTGCACGGTACTATATTGCACAAATAGAACGTTTTTGCATTTTATTCATTTTAATACATTAATACATTATTTTGTTATCATTTTCTTTCATTTTTGTCTATTTCCCACATATTTTATACAAAATTGTGAAACACACATAGATCATTTTTAAAGTGTTCAGTGGGTGGTTTCTTTAAAGACTGTTGAACAAATTACAGAATTTACATGTCAAGTACTGCTCTATTTATGAAAAATGTTGAGTTTTGAAAAAAAAATTAATTGGTTCCACAACTTTTTTTGGAGGTTGAAAATGTTGGGAATAGAGCAGTACTATAAATGTAATTCGTTCCACGGTCTTCATGAAACTACCAACTAAACCCTTTAAAATTGATCAATGTTTCCCGATTTGCTAGGAAAGGTGTAAAGCCACAAAATTGAGAGAAAATGAACATGCAAAATCTATTCGTGTTGAAACACAGGTGCACAAATGTCAGGAAGCCAACGTTAGGCAACAGAGACGGAGAGCCAATGAACGCATGCACACACGTCTAATAAACATAAAATGAAGACTTCCAAACATTACATTGAACTCCAAAACTCCCAAAACATTTTTAAATGACGATTTATGATTACTTTGGCCTCTAATTTTTTACCCATTTTATTAATCGCCACTGCTTCTTACCTGTTTGGGTTTAAGTTTTTTTTTTTCAAGATGGCGCCACTCAAGCGGGAGCTGGTGACAGTAGCTCTGTGTGCTCTGCTAGTTTCTGTGTTTTTACAGCTTTTCTATCTATTTTGATAACATTTTAACATTTCTTAATACTTTCCTTTATAATTTATCTTGTATTTTATATCTTTTACTTTGATGTTTTTACAACCATAATGACTCAACTTCACTCCACCCGTTGCATTTTTCTATTAGCTTAGCTTCCTGGACATTTTTGGAAGCATTCAGCCATGCCTCTGCAGTCAAACACACGGGATCAGCGGTGAAAAACGCAACAGAAAGAGCAACATCTTGATGCCGCTGGAAATCTCCATGATGTGAGGGGGTGCAGTCCTGACGAAGGAGTCGCTTCAGACCAAGCATACCATCTACTATTATGGGGAACTTGAGACCCCTCCCCAATAAGATGGGAGAGCTACCAGGCTGCAACGGGAGTATCGGGAGTGTTGCATTATGTGCGTCATCTCCTCCTGGTGATAAGACAGCTTAAGAAGATCAAGGTAAGAAAGGCTACCGGTCCTGATGATCAGCTCCAGACTACTGAGGGACTGTGCGGATCAGGTTGGAAGAGTAATTCTGCATATTCTCAACCACAGTCTACAGAAGGTCCCCACCTTGTGTGCACTTCCTTTGTGTGGTTCCAGTTTTATCTAGGACTACGACAGGGGTGTCCAAGTCCTTTCCTGAAGAGCCCCTATCCAGTCTGTTTTCCATGTCTCCCTCCACCAACACACCTGAATCAAATAATCGGGATCGGTATGAAGCTTCTGGATATCTTGCTGATGAGTTGATCATTTGATTCATGTGGTAGAGGAGGGAGATATGTAGAACAGACTAGATAGGGGCTCTCGAGGACTAGACTTGGCCACCCTTGGTCTACAATGCCTTTTCCTGAGTCTGTGCTTGCTACTGTCTTACTCTTGCAACAAAGTGAATTTACCGAATATGGGATGAATAAAAGTTCATCTAGTCTAATCTAAAATTGCCTTTGGCAGTGCTTGTTGACGAACATTTTGAGAAAAATGTTTGACGACTTTTAATGTTTCTCAAAGGTTGTCAAAATTAAGAATGTTTTTTCCACTCAAAATAAAAAATGGATACAATAAATATATTGATGTTTCCGTAACTTGGATATTGTTTTCATCTCTCAAATGGTTTCGCAACCTGAAAATTTCATACCTAGGGACCTTCGTAAGTAAAGGTACGACTGACTGTATATAGTAGCTAGCATTTTTTTTGAATAAAAATAAATTACTTATCAAGTAACTGGGCATGCTTTTCACCGAATACTTACTCAAGTCATTATCTGGAGGAATATATTCATGTTATTCGAAGGTACCAGTCCTCTCCTGTCCATTCAGAGCATTGGACAGAAGTGATGCTTTTCCCAAGCCACAAACACTAGCCATTGAGGGCACCTCAAGCCCCTGTCATGGACTATTTCTCCTGTTTGGCCTCTGGTAACATCTTCTGCAGGGTGCAGTACATAACCACCTAGTTCTGAAATAGCTGTATCACCTGGCCCTTAGACTGTTAAGATGCTAATCTCCCACATAACATATTTACCAGGCTTATTAATTTTGTTAAAAATCTATTTTTTTGCACTGCAAATAATTTGAATGATAACAATATGTATATATCATTGCACATTTAGATGTTTTGAATCTCCCCACGGCTTGTTCATTCTTCACTCTCATGGTGTTGTTGTACAAGATTGAAAATCTCAGATAGTACAGTTGTCCAGGTAGTATCCACTATTTTATTCATATTTTATTCATAGTCAACACAGTGTGCGTCAAATATAATGAAATTTCGTTCTGCATATACTTGTCCATACATAATCAAAAATAAAGTCTAACTATATTGAGTACAAACTTCTACAGACGTCTTGTGTAAATGTCCATTATTCCCTGTGTGAACTTGAGAAGTAAAGTTTTCTTTTGCATTACATTTTTTGTTATGATCAATTGTTTTTTGCTGAATAATTTCCTGGAGGCATGTTGAAAGCACCCGGCTACACAGACTGGAAAATTTATTTTTGTGGTAAATTTTCATAAATGAGTTTTGTCCATTGCTCCCAGGAGGACGAAGAAATAAAATATCTCAAATGCGACATCCACTGCAGTCAGACACACCCTTACACAGGGTAGGGGTCACCAGCCTTCTTGAAATTGAGAACAGCTTCTGGGTGTTCATTAATGGAAAGGGTTACCACGTTAATATAAAAAGCGAAACTACTATATCACATGACTTTTTAAAAGATGTTAATTATATCAATTAATTATATCTGAATTTATCTGAAGGCCCTATAGTTCTTAACAATGATTTAAAAGCTTGGATAAATATGGTGACGTCCAAAATATATTCATCTAACTTTGCCACTATAGAAGAGGCAATGAGGTCTTGGGGGTGGGGGTGCTATGGGATACTGCAAGTAACATACTGGTGATGCATGCCTAAGGTAAACTATGGTTGAAGATGGCCACAATGGGATTTATATACTGTGTTTTCTGAAGCACAAAGTTTGTTTGAACAAATTAGCAATTTAATTATCTATTCTAGAACATTGAACTTGTAAGGCTTGGACAACATCAAAATCCAGCATATTATGTTGCTGCTGCAAGTACGAAAACTGGTTCAAATACGATTACTGTATTGAATGAAGGAGAGATGACTGGGAAACAATTCCTGTTTAAATGAGTTTTGAACTTTAAAAATACAGCACTTGACACTCAAAATAAATAAAAATACATGTTTAAAACAACAGCTTGCTTAATGAATATACACTGCACATGACTCGAAGGGAATATATCCTGTGGGTACAATCACCGTTAGGAACAATCAAGGCCTTACCGTAGGTGATGTCAGCCGCCTCAGGTTCTCCCCAAGCGAGTCCAGATTAACCCTTCTTCTCCTGGTCACCCTCTTGTGTGGCCCACCGACTCCCAACTGCTCCTCACCCGCCGGGCACACCAGCCGCTCGGTTGGGCTGCGGCCATTCCAGAGGAGCGGTCTGTGAATGGATGAGAAGGGGCATCCTCGGAGGTCCTCAGCCGCTTCCAGCCCGTCGTCTATTCCATCCCTCCCAGGGCTTTCAAGCCCGCAATCGGAACCCACCGAGCTGCTGAAAGATTCCGAGGAGATTTTGCGCGACGATGAGGACATGGTGGCGAGGCGATAGAAAGGGACGCTGAAGATCGTGGCGGCTCCTGCGGTGGCGAGGAGGGGGAGGAGGCGAAGGATGCTACAGTCGGGTCCGTGTCACTTCTACCTATATAACGCGGACTCATCGGTTGCTGGGGGGTGGCTTAATGTGTGTGCAATTATGTATGCATAGTGTGTATGCTCAGGTGAGTCTATGTGGACAGAGTAAGTATCCGCGTATTCAGTGAAAGAGGGCAAATGGTGGAGGAGGGAGGATTTAACCGGCAACCGAAGCACTAACTGCACGCAAACATTTACGTAAGAGGTTGGCGCAGGGGGGGGGGGGGGGTCTCCTATGTATTTTTTTAAATATATATATATACAAAAATAAATAAATGAGGAGGAAATGTTCTTTTATTCCTCTCTAATAACTGTCGTGGGGTACCATAACGAGCCTCCCGCGCAACAAATGTGATATTTACAAGATAAGAGGCTAGCTAAATTACAAAATAGTGAAGCGTCCAATAAGAATAAAAACCGTTTCAGGACGTCCTTTTTCTCCCAAAAAAAAGCCAAACGTCGACAAAAGCCTTCACACGTTGACCCGGACCGAGTAATTCCAACACATGTTCCACTTCGGGGAGCGAACAAATGTCACAGCTCGTCTCTTTTCCTGCGCACTTTGAAGGAGAAGCCCCTTGGCCCCCGAAATAAATCACAGCAAGACGCTTGCTTTCTTTTCTCTTTGTCCCTTCTTCACCTCCTTTTCTTCCTTCCCTTCTATAGTCCTCTGCGACAGCGGGGCTCCGTTCTGCCGAGCGAGTGTCCTCTCATGGTTCGCACATGACCCACTTGGGGTGCTCATGCGTCGAGTCGTCCCCACCGGCCGTCGCACGGAATGCAGCCAACGATGAGGCGAAGAAGCCGCGTGGTGGCGGGGGGCGCTGGATGGAGAGTGCCAACGAAGAGCAGGCTGATGGACGAACGACGGCCACCGCCCACCAGGTTGAACACGTTCACGTCGTCTAAGCAGACACCTCTAGATGTATGTCCACTTCCTTGAAGTTGGAGCCGTGAGCCCTTTTGATCACGTGTTCTGAATGTTCGCCCACCGCCGTATTGGAGGTGCACATCTGAACGCAGTGGCGGGCCGCCAGGGCCTTCAATGCCTTCTTTGCTGGCCTAAGACATGTCTGAATCATATATTATATTTTGTCCATCAATACTTATTAAATAATTTCAAATTGTCTGTTAGCTTCCTTTCATTGCTTTCCCCCTGGTTGCACTGCTTCCAGATGTGTTTTCATATTGAAGCATTTACCCAATCACATTTCAGCCATTATTTGTTGCCAGGGTCAGAAATCTGCCTGAAGGCCCTCACAATCAGTTCTGCAGGCTCTGCTACATTGAACAGGCGTCGTTAAGACTGTTGCTTTAACCAACCAGATTTCGAGTTGGCAACACCACAATGCCTTGTCGCGGGCGTAAGGATACTTCATCGCTTGACACCAACTATGATTGGCTAGCCAGAGTGAGCCAGCTAGAGCTCGCAAACTCAACTCACAATGCCCGACGGAAGAAAACAAATGGATTTGGTTGGAGATTTGCTGGCAAAGCTGTTTTTCAGACGGACTTTTTAAGAAAAAAAAGCTGGACATCATTAAGAAAGGTCGGACGCCTCCAAAGGAAGCAAGCCTGTCGCAACTGGTAGCGAACATTTTCACCAGTAAATCGAATAAAAACGAATGCCAGAAATACGACAACTTTCAGCATTAGCTTCGATGGCAATAGAAAAGGAGGAAGAAAGGAGCATGGATTTTGTGTACAGTTAAAAAAGATTTTTGGTGAGTAAAAATGGCTATATTCCTAAAGAATCTTTCAATTGTATGGGGTTATTATTGATGATTTTTTTATGTGTCGCAGCTGTAGCTGCAGTAGCCATAAAATATTTTTTGAGGGTTGGACTGATTAGTTGAAGGCGCTACGACAAAATGCACGGACCACCGCTGTCTGAACGTAAACAATGTGATGGAAGACTAATTGACAAACCTGGTTGTTTATTTATAACATGTTTTTTTATTAAAAGACATACATGAACATCTCATCTCATTTTCTGAACCGCTTCATCCTCATTAAGGTCACAGGGGATGCTGGAGCCTATCCCAGCTGAATCCAGGCCAGAGCCAGGGGATAACCTGAATCGGTGGCTAGCTAATCGTAGGCACAAGGAGACGGACAACCATGCACACCCACACATCAGGAGAACATGCAAACTCCACACAGGTGGACGTGAACTGGAATTGAACCCAGGGCCCCAAAACTGTGAGGCCGACGTGCTAACCACTCGCGTCACCGGGGCGCTCTAGGTTAACACCAGTTATTGTAATACATTTTCCAATGTCCCATCTCATCTCATTTTCTAAACCGCTTTATCCTCATTAGGGTCACGGGGATGATGGAGGCTATCCCAGCTTACTTAAGGCCAGAGGCAGGGGACACCCAGGGGCCAGCCGATCGTAGGGCACAAGGAGACGGACTACCATGCACACTCACACACATACCTAGGGGCAATTTAGAGTGTCCAATCAGCCTACCATACATTTTATTGGAATATTGGAAACCAGAGTACCTGGAGGAAACCCACGCAGGCCGGGGAGAACATGCAAACTCCACACAGGTGGACGTGACCTGGATTTGAACCCAACACCCCAGAGCTGTGAGGCTGACAGGCTGACCACTCACTCCACCGGGCCGCCCTTTTCCTTCCAATCTCTTTAGACATGAAATCAAATAAAGAATGAAAAGCTGGAAGAGGAATTTTACAAGCAGTGAAAAAGACACAATAATAGGGGGCTTTGCAGACAAAGACAGCACCTACTGTATTTCTTGCATACAAGCCATATTTGTAGCATAAAACATAATGACTGAATCAAGGGTACGGCTTATTTATTTTTCACCAGTAAATGTCGGCAAAACAAAATTCACTATTTGTTAGTTATTTTCAGTTTTGCAGTAAGAAAACAACCATTACTGGATGAATTAATTCCTTATGATATTGACCCTAATAGTGTATCTCAGAAATACCACGTGTGATGAGGTTTTCCTTTCAAAGTAACACATTGTACTACCCATTAAAACCATGAATATGGAGGTAAAAAATTGTGAATTGGGGCAGTTTATACACATTTCAAACATCTATCATGGCTTAACTGTGGAAAAAACATACACAATCACACTGCCATCATGTGGCAATAGATCCCACTCTTGCCCGCACCAGTCTAGGTGAGTGAACCACTACCCCAGAGGTGGGCAAACCGGTCCTCGAGGGCCGCTGTGGGTGCAGATTTTTGTTCCAACCGATCCAGCACTGACACTTTAGCCAATGACATTTTTGCAGAAAACAAAAAGCACCTGACTGCAATCCAAACCAGGTTGGTGAAAAGGTGTCCTCTTTATGGGTTGGAATTAAAGTTAGTTCAAGTTCTATACACAAAATAACGACAGTACAGCTAAGAGAAATGATTATAACTATATTACAGACAAATATCATCCAAATCATGCAAAAACGTTCTATAACATCTTAATATATGAACATTTGAATATATAAACTAAAGTGCAATCACATTTGTAAATGAATGGCTTCTGGATTTTTGAAATGTAAATTAACCACTCTACTGTGATAAAACATCTAAATTGCATCAACTCGAGTTCTGCACCTACGAGGACCTTGTCTAGACCTGGACTAAAACTCCATAGGCTCCTGAGCACTTTAGTCACTTTTTATACTTTTTGACATACTTATGTTGACTTATTTATTTATATATGCACTTCATGGTGAAGTTTTAAATCTAATTATTCTCATACAATGACAAACCCATTCAATTCAAATCAACCACCATTGTTCAGCATTCACTTTAAAGATGTTGTGGATGGGTACAATGACTAGACCCCAATTTTAAAACGATCAACAATTTTTTAGTCTTATTTCAATGCAAAAAACATTGTTTTATTTTCAGATTAAAACGATATACACGTAATATTTGACAGTGACTCCACGAGTGAGTTTTTAGCATGTCGGCTTCACAGTTCTGAGATTGCATGGTTCGATTCCAGGATCTGATCTTCCTGTGTGGAGTTTGCATGTTTTCCCCAGGTACCCCGGTTTCCTCACACATTGCAAAAACATTCATGGTAGGCTCCTTAAACACTAAATTGCCCCGAGGTATGAGTGTGAGCGCAAATGGTTGTCTGTGCCCTGTGATTGATTGGCTCACCACCAGTTCAGGGAGTTTCCTGCCTGTTGCCCGAAGTCAACTCTATCCCTCGAATATTGCGGATAATGTAGACCAGAAATGGCTGTGATAATCGAAAACCATGTGATCCGGGCTTTTTGGTTCCTCATTGAGTAGACAGGCAGCAAGGCTTTGTTCTTGTTTTTAAAGCTAAAGGATGGTCGAACTTGTAGATTAAGGCTATCTTTACCAGGAAGCCAGCCAGCAGCATCTCCACACACAATACGTGGTGAACCCCGGCACTTTCAGTTCATTTTTGAATAAGCAGTAGTATTCAGAAAAAGAATGAATAAATATAAGGAGTATTCGTTTTTGTTCAGTTCAAGGACAAACAGTTCCACACATAACTTGTTAAAAATCATTGTGATATTTAACATTATTTAACTTTCGCAAGCTAATTCCAAGTGGCGCATGGAATGTCCAACATGGGTGCGAAGGCACTAATATCATGGGCAGATAAGGGATAAACTTCAAGTCCTTGCGCAACCATGTTGCCCTCCTTAAGAGAACAGGATGATGCTCGTGTTCTGCACTAATCACAGTCATGACCTTGAACTCAATGGCCAGAGCATAACAGCTCATTAGAAGCCCCAAAGGGATGAGCGAGTGTAGAGCAACAGAAACAAGATGTGGTTCATCACGTGCCCATGTTAATATCCCCCTCCCCCAAAACACACACACATAAAATCTGTTCAATTTCCTGAATGTACAAAATCATTTTACATTCAGAAGCGACAATGACGCAACCCCATGTATTTCTCACCTTTCCTTATCTGGCCACTTGCTCTTGGGAATCAAGCAGTCATCCATCAGTAATAAAATGAGCTTTTCATAAAGAGAACACTACAATAGAATAAATAATGTTTTAGAGGAGATAAGCTTGCTAGCTGGCTTGAACGGACAGGCCATCAGTAACTGAGCGCAGACAGGGCTAAAGCTCAGTAACTGTACTATCAATAAAATAGAAAAGGTCCCCTCTAGCCAATGTAGTCGCATTCAACAAGGACATCTGATTTGAATTGAATGACATAATATTTTGATGACAATATTACATATTGTCTTGAGGAAAATATTCGGACTAGAACAACTAATGGGTACAAATCATCAACTGCCCCCTACCTGCCCTGTCCAGTATCTACTAATCCAAGTGCCTCGGAAGGGCAGAGAGTATCATAAAAGACAATACACATCCCGGCTAGCACCACTTCAACCTGCTCTCCTCTGGCTAGCGCTGGCTAGGACCATAAGAGCTAAAAGAAACAGACTCGAGGACAGTTTCTTCCCAAGAGCCGTCACCGTACTCAACTCGAGTTCCTCACCTTGACCTAATCAAACCACTTCAGTCACTTTATACAACTTATCCATTTTGTACCATTTATCTATGCTGACTACTATTTATACGATGTATTTATGATGTTGACTGCTTATTTATTGATTGTTTATTTATATTGATTATCTAACTGTTTGTTTGTTTCTTGTTGAGTCCCTAGACTCAGTGAGTTGTGGGCTCTCAAAAACATGGGGCTGAACGTCTCCAAAACCATGGAACTCTTCCCTGGACATCAGACGGAACATGGACATTCCGCTTTGCGGATCTCACTTGGACTACTTATTTGTTTATTATTTATTGATTGATTATGTTTCTTTGTCATGAAAGCTTTAAATCTCATTATACTACTTATACAATGACAATAAAATAATTTAAATAAATTCAGTTCAATTCAATAAATAGACTAACCGGCTGCATTCACTTCTGTATTCAATTGACTAAATTTACGCCATTTATTTGCAGTGTTCATGTGGCTTCACTTTCCTACAAAACACTAATCAATTTTCGATAAAACAATTTAATTGTATGTGTGTGTGTGGGGTGGGCGCTTAGGTCTAATATAACATTAGCAACCAAAGTGATTAAACTAAATGGAAGAAAACGTAACACGGTGAGCATAACCACTCTTCAGGTCACTCATTAATAGTGCTGTATGTAGTATTCTGGACAACAGCAAAATGGGATTAAAACCGGTTAAGTTTTTAGATATTTTTTTTGTATTTTATTTACACTTTTTTTTCATTTGGTTTACAAAGAAAGAGACTATGGATTATGGCTCAACAAAGTCCAATCTATAGAATTCAGTGAAATACACCCCCCATTTGATAGAGGGATTTTAAGCAAGGTTGATTTTTATTTTATTGTTTTATTTTTTATTTTAGTATTTGTATTTATTTTTTCCAATCAAAATACATTGGTGGTCTTTTTTTCCACACTAAATTACTCAAATATGCACTTTCAGATTTGGATGAAAAGATCATTTAAAGATGACTTTTAAACATTGAAAAAAGGGCTGAAGGGTAAGTTATTAGCCCGGCTGGATCTACTACTGTGGTGTCCGTTATTTTTCCCCCAGGCAGTTGGCAACACTAAATGTGACCCCTCACAGTATTTGATGTATTTTAGATCCAAAAATAATAATAATAAACTATCCGTAGCTCCTGTGCTCCCAACTGATGACTTTAAAAAGAATAAATGTACAGGACACTCCAAAAAAGAAACTCAGAAAACACTGTCAATTCATTCCAACTCTCAACCCCTTGAAAGCAGTGTCATTTTGCATTCTGACAGTGCATGCTATAAAATATTTCCTGAATAAGACGGTGGAGTGTTTTTGTGACAGAAATCTGCCGCTTTAGTTTTTCTCTTGTGAGAAGGCAGTGTGCAAAACGATCAATTTAGAATGTCTTTGACCCTAGCCCAAGTTCACTTCTATGCCATTCTCTTAACAGTTTACAGGCTGAGTCTAATATAAAGGACAAGGAGCTGTAACAAAATACCATATTTTCTCACATATCTGTCATATTTTTAACTAAAACAATTATGAATCAAGGGTACGGCTTAAATGCGCACAAATTAGACTCGACATGCATGAAACTGCAAAGTGACAAATACGAAAGGCCGAAAACGCAAGACAATGCGGTTGATACGGTCATTTATTTCAAAATAGAGAAAAGATAATCAGATAAAACGCTAAACAAATTTTTTTTTGAAAAAAAACATCCTGCATAAAACGTGAAAAAAAACTCACTCACTTTGCTTTTTTACTCATCATTGCTCACCCAGGGCGGCGCCATTTTACACTAGTTAAACTGGCAAGACATGAGTAGCCTTGATACATGTATTTGTAGCGTTAACCATGTCAGCACATCCCAATAGTTGTCGATAAATGAAATATCAGCCTTGATACCTGCGTAATGTGTATCTCATGCTATTATTACACCCATAGACGGTGAAAAGTAGACTGTTACGGACACACTTCCTGGTTGAACTGCTCACGTAACTTCCTTTTTTATTTCTTCCATGTGCAGGCAACACCGTTTTGGAATGTGGAATCCTGCAGACAATCCTTTTGATTCATACACGTGAAATGATTTTTCTTAAGATTCTCCCTTCAAAGTAACACATTTGTACTCCCTATTAAAACAATGAATATGAAGATGAAAATTGTGGCTCAGGGTGCGTGATATACGAGAGAATTCGTAAAATTCAACGATTTTAAGGGTACAGGCTAGATGCAGAGGCAGTCAATATGCGTAACCTTTTGTTGGGTTTATTCTGTAATACTCTTATATATGTGTATTTATTCATTTCTGTGTTAAATCATTCTTCAAATTGTCTGAAGAGAACTCGGGGTCGTAACCAGTCACCTAGTCCTCTCACAAGGACTGTTTATTTGAGATCTCACCCAGTCCCGGGCTCCGAGGATTGTTGATCTGGGTTTGCAGCGAAGACTCGTCAAGCACTCTTGCTACCAGCAGATGGATATCAACCACTTCCAAGAACACTCGCATAGTGTTCCTACATTGTGACGCACTTTGCGATTCTTTATGTAATTGCTATGCCAAATGAAGGCATGATTGTTTCAGTTTTTAGTTTCCTCTTTCTATTATTGTTAAATACCTTAATTGTTATTATAATTGCAGATGTTGTTTTTGCTTACGCATGTTGGATTAATCAATAACCTTTTAATTGTTTTGATATATGGCTTTAAAGGCGTACGAGAAATTACTGTTCGGGAAGATACTAAGAGACCGGGAGGAAGTCTTGATGTATTTTCCCTTTTAAGGCTGTTTACCAGAAATGTCCATTTAATTAAATGTCAATAATTGAATCAGATGTCAGCCTGCAGTTTGATAATTATACAAGAAGTGTAATTATTAATTAATCTATCACCTTTATATATTAATAAATAACTAAATGTGTCATTCAGTGTGTTACATTTCTTTACAACCTTATTCATTTTATGTGGTGATTATATTGTTTCAATGTTCCCTTGCAAACATTGATGTTGCATGATACTGCTCCAGTTTGATATTTGCATGGTGCACAAACCTCGTACAATGAGAAAGAGGCCAGGTTGTGTGTAGAGCCATAAACTAAACACCAACCCTGTGTCAACAAAGAAGAAGGAAGTCATGCAGAGACGCACCAAAGGCAGTTCATTCTTCAATTTGCATTACGCCATTGTGTCCCAGTGTATTCGCTTGATTTGGTTCCCTGTTCTTTGTTCAATAAAATAGAAGAGGGTTGTTGAAGTAATACCAAGCTGGGTATTGAGCTGGTGACAATGACCAGGTTCTCTCATTGAGAAAATGACCATACTTTTCTCCTGTGTATGTATTCATGGCTATTTTGTGTGAATACATCTAAAATGTTATTTTCAAGAATTATTTCAAAAAAAAATCTTGAAATATTTTTTGTTTGAATTTTGTTCACTTCAATTTTGCACATATTTAATTTTTGAATTTATTTTAACATTTCTGCTTACATTTATTTCTGCATTTATTCATGTCATTTCGTCACAAATGTTCCCTTTTGCAGCCTGAAATACCCTTTTCTCCTCCTAACTATAAGCCGGACCCAACAAATTTTAAAAGATAAATTGTGTTCGATTAATAAAAAAAACGCACTTGGCTATAAGCCACAGGTATCCATATTGTATTATGGGATAGTTACAAAAAATACATGCAGCTCACGAGCCTGAAGAAAATCCAAAAAGCCAAACTGGACCCTAACCGTAGGAATCCATGAACAAGAAAAAAAGTAGTAGTTTATAGTACTTAAAGGAAGGTTATTCTATTACTCCGTGGTTGTGAACTAAGCGAGACTTGCTTAACCTCATATAACCTGGCGTTTACATTTGTGGACATCACATTTTTGGTTGTCAAAGACTACAATGATAAATTTTGGACTACAAGGGCCTGGTGTCCACTTTGGATGTGGACATAATTTTTCTCAGAAACTACATCATGTAAAAAGATAATTCATTTTTTTTTTTACATTGATCAGGTCCCAATTAGCCTAAATATCAAAGAGAAAATAAAAATGAGCCTTGCAAAAGTCCTGGTCTTTGGAGGTTAAAAGTAACATTGCGGTTTCATCACAATATACATATTCCACACTAACATAAGATTGACAGATTAAAGTATTTCTTGTTGTGCAAGAAAACAGATGAAGAGTGGCAAGTTAGCCTGAGTTTCATCATGAAGGAGATACAGGGCACGTCTATCTGGGTTTCTGTTGTTTCAATTTTATCTTTCAATTGGATTTCCACACTGGTCCAATCTGGGGCAAACAATCACATTAAGCGAGAAAATAGAATGGTATTTGTGTATTAAATTTCAGATATGAATTCTGTTGTTTGTACCAGTTATGTTACACGCATTTAAAGAATAATCCACAGGAAGAGTGAGGACTATGATGCTGTTGCGTCTGCCTCTTAAAGAAATTATATAATTTAAAAAATCATTGTTTATGAGTACAGTGGAACCTCGGTTATCGTGGTCAATGGGGACCGAGACCACCCGCGAAAACTGAAAATCCGCGAAGTAGCGGCGTCCCTTCAAAAATGCTTAAAAAAACGTATACAGGTATACAGTATACCCCCCTGTATACAGTACACCATATAGAATACGGGTAGAGAGAGAGAGTAAAATTCATGTTTTAACAAAAATAAAAACTTTAATATATGTTGTCTGTTTACAATAACAATTGAGGGTCTAGAACACTGTTTTACCGAACAATTTAATTACGAACAACCAATTACCGTTATTCAGCTATCAAAAACAAACAGACACAAAAATTAGCTAACATAATTAGTCCGTCGTTTTGCACAACAAATTAACATTTTTAATTTCTATTTCTGGGGGTTCGGATGACGCCGCAGACGATGCAGGAGAAGATGCAGGAGGCGGCGTAGTTGCCGCAGGAGGTGTCGTAGTGGCTATAGGAGTCTGCGTAAGGGATGCAGGAGGATCTTCTGCTGTTTTTTTGCGCGTAAGAAACATTGTTATTGGGAGTTGTGAACATTGTTTTTTTTGGTCGATAGAGATGCGCCTTGAAACAGCCATGACGTCATCAACCGGAAACACATCCTCAACACCTCGCTGCTGCTTCGTGTGCAGAGACTGCCTCTCCATACAACGACACATTCTTAAGTCCGGCTCGCCGCTTAAACCTATAAAGCCAGCCCTTGCTGGCAACGAAAGTCGTACGTGGTCGTCGTGGGCTAGTCTGGCTTAAGTTACCAGGCAGAGGATCATCTTCGTTGTCGTCGCCGTCGTCTTCTTCCTCATCTTGAACGTTGTCGTCGTCGTCACCACCCTCAGACACCATAGCATCAAACAAAGATTTAGCTATATTTCGGATTATGTTTGCATCCAGGCTGATTTTCTTCGCCCTACAATCATGGATCCAGATAACCAGTTCATTTTCCATTCGCACGATAGTCTTATTCTGGGTGTTTACAACTCTTTTGGCATCTTTCGTGGAAGATATTGCAGCAGTTTTGCGGATGTTCTTCTCTTCCTTTTTTATGTACCGTACCATGGATTCATTAAGTCCATATTGTCGGGCTACACTCGCGTAGCTATTTCTTGCTTTTAACTTGTCCAATAAACTCACTTTTTCGTTAATTGTTAACATCTTTCGCTTTTTCTTTGGTTCACTAGATGAACCAAGGGATAAAGAGCGTTTGGGAGGCATCACGAAGGGCTTCACAAAACTTTGCCTAACTTGGCGAGAAGCGTACTGTATACGAGATAAGCGGGAAAAGCTTGGGCTACTGTAGTGAATGGGCCAATGGGTGTCGAGTATTCAGTGAGTGCTGGCCAATCAGCTTGCGTTTATGCCCGTGATGCTTAGCGTATACGTGCATTCTTTGTGCTTTAAAATTTTGTAAAATGACGCAATTACTAATTCTAATTGAATATTGTTTTCAAATTTTGTAAAATAATGTAATTTCTAATTCTAATTTAATATTTTTCCTTATTATTAATGTTTTAATATTTTTCATTTAATTTTTAAATATTTTTTGATATTTTTAATTTTGATTAAAAACTTGCGAAGCTCTGAACCCACAAAGGTGGATTTGCGAACTAGCGAGGTCCCACTGTATATACATTTAAAACATCTGTGATCAGTCATCTGCAGACTTGCTGTATATGGTCATGAAAGGAGCAGAAGAAATACTTTATGCCAGCTATTATCCAAGTATTTATGGACGCGTAAAGAGCCTGTATAACAAGCCCAGGCGGCATGTTTTAATCCTGTATCGGAACATGTGGAGTACTGTCATCCTTCACCACTTTGTGGCTTCAACATTCATGCTTCAGTACATCACAGTTGTTTATATAAAGTATAAAAAACAAAAGTTAATAAGAATGTCAAAATTGACACTGAAACTCGCAAGACACTTGCCAGCAAGAAAATGGCGGACGACAGGATACTGTTTACGGAAGCTTATTGCATTCACCTTAATGGAAAAAAAGCCCTGGCTGGTACTAAAATAAATTTATTTTTAGTGTTGTTTTTAGGATTGATTATTTTTTGAAAAATCTGTTTTTCAAATTAATTTATTTTCTAGGGTTGTTTTTGAATTATTTTTTTCTTCCATTTTTCGAATTTATTTATTTTCTCTAATTGTTTTTTTCTTAGTTTTTCAAATTAGTTTATTTTTGGGGTTGTTTTTTGAATTGCTTTTGAACACTCAGATTTTCCAACAAATTTATTCCCTAGGGTTATTTAATTTTCTGTTTTTTTTGTTTTTCAAATTTATTTTTGAGGTTGTTTTTTAATTATTATTTTTCTCTTTGGTTTTCTTTTTTGTGACAATGTCTGGGCTATCTCGCAGTGACATAGCCACATATCTAGATAAAACTTGATCGTGCTGAATGGAAGAATGTCTGTACGCGAACACGGGACTTTCTTTCTAGAATTTGGTGAACACAGTCCGGCGTGAGACTCCCTATTATCTCCAAAACTGCTCGTTTTTTACATTTTTTTTTTGCCTGCTGGCAGCTAGGCTTAGGGAAAAAAAATGCCTCGTGTTCCGTGAATTAGGATCCGTCCAAAAGAAATAGGGTGTATCCGACTTCAAATTTGTTCCAAAATGTCAGCACCAAGGAGTGTATCATTTTCTTTGTTCAACCGTCATGTGAGGGTTGTTCAAAAGTCATTCATACTGAAAGATTAACACTGCTTACAGCATCTTTCAATACCATGACGCAAAATTAAATTACGACCACAATATCAAAGCCATTGTTAAATCAATATCTTACAATGAACGACTTCTAAATGCATGTTCGCTTGTATTAGGTCTCGGTAGAAACTTATTATCCTCTATTTTGTCACTATGTTGACAGGTTTATCCTGCGTGCGTAATATTTTTTCTTTAAAAAAAGGGCATTTCAATGCAGTGTAGCCATTTCCAAAATATCATAAAATGTGTATGGAAGAGAAGGAGACAGGACAGGAGAGAGATCGCTGTCTTGGTCATAAATCTACCCCTAGCCTGATTGGGTATAACCACACATCACTCCATGGCAGTCTGCTACTATTAGCAATAAATCTTCCAAGACACTTTTGCTGCATAAATACCTTGTAGTCCCTGGACACATCTTAGAAAACAAAATCTGAAGACTGAAAGTTGTGGAAATACCATATCTTAAGAATAGGCTATGTTGATTTAAATTTAAGTGGGCATATTGGGGGAACACTTCCAGGTTTTCTAGTCATGATTGTACATCGAGCCAAGAGCCATTTTTTCTATTTCATTGTGTATGTAGGAAGCACACTAATTGCTCGATAATCGCAGATCATGTAGACCAGACAAGGTCGACCAGGTAATAATCGAAAAACTGCGAAATAGGATCACCCTTATTGTTACTACTATAACTATATATTTTTGCACCTATGCAAAAATCCAAGTACACAAGTACAATTATAAAGACGTGTATTTATCAAATATTACAGTTATAGGGCGGCCTGGTGGGGCGAGTGGTTAGCGCGTCAGCCTCACAGCTCTTGGTTCCAGGGTTCAAATACAGGTCGGTACAACTGTGTGTTCTCCCCGGCCGGGCATGTGTGGGTTTCCTCCGGGTACTCCGGTTTCCTCCCACATTCCAAAAACATGCATGGTAGGCTGATTGGACACTCTAAATTGCCCCTAGGTATGAGTGAGAGTGTGCATAGTTGTCCGTCCCCTTGTGCCCTGGGTGACCACCAATTCAGGGTGTCTCCCGTCTCTGGCCCAGAGACATCTGGGATTGGCTCCAGCACCCCTGTGACCCTAATAAGGATAAAGCGGTTCAGAAAATGAGATGAGAGGAGGTGAAAGTCAATTCTTTCTTAAGCCTCTCACTTCATTACTACTTAATGGCTGTAAAATAAGAAAACATTGAAAATGCAAGTTTGGCAATGTTGCTTTTATTTGTATGCAGTTGATATCAAACGTGCATTTCATTATTCAGTGATAAAAAATATTCATGTTGTTCAGAAAAATCTGGGGGTAATTGCATGTTTTCTACGAGGTTTCACTTTTGGTGCAATCATACTGCTTCCACCACTCTGCAAACTGTAGGACTTTTTTCCTCTGATCATCAAAGTTCTCACGTAATAACTTCCTCCAAATTCTTGGCTCCAAGTCCATCATACCCCCAACCACTTCCTGTGAGGAAAAGGCAGTTAAATCCTTCATTTTGGTTTCTGAATGACAATGTCACAATTTATAAAATATCACTTAACAGCACTTCATTTACTACAGTGGTATCTGGACCTATAATCAGCGCTACATACGACATGCTCGAGGTAGGATGAAAATTTCGATCGAATAATTCGCCCGTGATACAATCAAAATTTCGAGATGCGACCAAGCCAGGTGGCCATGACATGAGAGGCTGTTTATCATTGTACCACTTTTTGCTGCATCTCTTTTGTGTATAACAGATATCTACGAGCACTGAACGATTTCTTCAGACTCGTTTCTTCTACGCATCAACCAGGAAACGCACAACGCGCATGCGAAAAGAGGGCTTTCTGGATAATGAAGTATACTCGTGCACACAACACCGATAGCCAATGGCACCCTTTCTCAGAATAAAACTTTTTTTTTTCGTTTTTATGTCAAGGGACCACTGTATTCTGTTTGCCATATGTGTTTTTGTTACTGTGGCAACAAAATGATTTATAGAATTTGATTAATTCTTGATTCAGTACTAGATATAACAAGAACCTGTTTGGAAGTTTTAATAGATAAACTGACCTTGCCAAAGTAATGTGGAAACTTCTGCTCGTTTTCAATTACATGGGCAAAACCTCCCTGGAGTCCAAAGTCTACAGCGAAGTAGGGCAGCCCTCGGGGAACCTGCAGCACACAAACAATTAACCAGGTCTGAGCATTTTACGACAAGAGAAAGTGAATGAAGGATGAGGAGGGAAAGAACCAAAAATAATAAATAATTGAAGTAGTAGTGCTAAATACACAAATGTGTTATACATGAATATTCATGCAAGGAAACAATTTGGTTAAAAAAGATGCCAGTGTTCTAAACAATGAGGTAAAAAAAAAAAAAAACTTACAGCTTTGCGTACGTCTTTTGAAGAAAGGTCAACAACCTTTTTGTTCATGGCCCATTCGTCATCACATTCCATGATGGCTTTCTGGTGACCGATACATACATTTAGAGGACATCAAATGTTTGGCAAAAATACCAGAGACCACACCTTAAAGTATATTGGTGCCATGTCACCCAGTTCCCGAGGAAGTGGGATACACTCAAGGACCATGTGCTGTCTCCTGCGAGGATTCAAGTGCATTTCCATGAACACACAGTCCTGCTCCTGGGATTCAAACATACGCACTAAGCTGCGACGGAACAGCTGCAAACCACAAAGCAGGAAGGAGTTAATCTTGGTGTTATGTGCGAACATTTGATGTACATCCAGTATAAGAGTGAGATTTCTCTACCTGAATCTCTGACCAAACATCCTCGTCCAAAGTGGTGGCCGAGCAGTGATGCTGGAGGGGACTGATGAGACAATGGCCTTCTGTCATGGACACCCCTGCTGGTAGACTTAGGTATACCTAGATAACATGCATTACAGCACTTTCAGATCATAAAAATATATAATACCCAAATTGGCCCGAACATAAGGACGATCCCCTCTTTTTCAAGACTCAAATTTGCAAAGACCTTTGGAATATTTTTTTATACAGAAAATAATTACAGTAAATCTGAAACAAGAGCTTTTTTTAGGGGATCTTTTTGACCTCTCTATTTCTGTACATTACACTCTGTGATACCATATTTCACAGCTGCCGGTTTACATGGCCAATCTTCAACCCACTGCTCTCCAGATTGTCGCTACCTTTCTTCATTTATCTCCTCTTTTTTTCTTCTTTATTTCTTATCGCTATTTTGTATTTTTCTTCGTGTTACCGCCCTTTTTATTTTTCTTCTTCGTGACAGTGTCTACCCAGTTAAGTTCAGCATTCACTTTAAAAATATCTAGCGGCATCTAGCGTGGTGAATGAGTATGATGTCTAGACCAGTGATTTTCAACCACTGTGCCGCGGCACACTAGTGTGCCGTGAGAGATCGTCAGGTGTGCCGTGAGAAATTATCCAATATCCTTTTTTTTAAATTAACATTTATTAATAGTTTTCTGCAAATATGATGTCATTGTCCAGTGTCCGTGCTGTAAAGGCTGGCAGCGTAATGTAATATTTGTCCGTGTGGCAACACGTAGTTGATTGCCTCGTTCCGCCAAGAAAATTAGTGATGCACCTAAGAGGCCGTGGTGACAGTCATGGAGAAGTTTTTAAAAAGGACAACTGCAAACTCCGAACTGGGCCCTGGACAAGATTCTGACCCGGATAAAGGCCCTAGTATGAGTGGTGGAGAAAAGAAAGCAAAGGCGGTGAGCTCAAGGCAATATAGTGAAAGCTATCTTTCGTTTGGATTTACTTTCACCGGGGATGAGACGACACCTATTCCGTTATGCCTGGTGTGTGGCGAGAAGCTATCCAACAGCGCCATGGTGCCAAGCAAGCTTAAACGCCATCTCCAAACGAAACACCCGTCGCTTCAAAACAAGCCGATAGACTATTTTGTTCGCCTGCATGTAAACACAGAGAAACAGGCAACGTTTATGAGAAAAACCACAAAGGTAAATGAGAAAGCGCTCAAAGCTAGTTACCTAGTCGCCACACTTGTTGCTAAATCAAAAAAGCCGCACACTGTGGCAGAGACATTAATACTACCTGCCTGTAAAGCCATTGTCAACGAGATGCTCGGCCCTGATGCGGCTAAAGACATAGATAAAGTCCCGCTCTCTGATAACACAATTGCCAGGCGTATTGATGACATGTCTACAGACATCGAAAGCCATGTTTTGGAATAGATACGCATCAGTAGGAAATTTGCGTTGCAAGTTGACGAGTCTACGGATATTAGTGGACATTCTCAGCTCTTGGCCAATGTGCGTTTTGTGGATGGTGATGCCATTAGAGAAAACTTCCTATTTTGCAAGACACTGCCAGAAAAAACAACTGGAGAGGAAATTTTTCGGGTCACATCGGAATATCTTGACCAGGGAGGACTTACGTGGGAAAACTGCACAAGTGTGTGCACTGTTGGAGCTGCAGCCATGGTCGGGCGCACCAAAGGCTTCGTGAGTAGAGTGAAGGAAAAAAACCCAGATCTGATTATTACGCACTGTTTTTTTGCACCGTGAGGCCCTCGTTGCGAAGACTTTACCAGTAGAACTGGTTCCTGTGTTGGACGATGTGGTGCGCATAGTGAACTTTGTGAAGACACGACCTCTGAAAAGCCGTATATTCGCATCTCTGTGTGAGGAAATGGGAGCGGAGCATAAAGCCTTATTGCTCCATACGGAGGTCCGATGGTTGTCGCGCGGTAAGGTGCTGACCCGTGTGTATGAGCTGCGAGAGGAACTTAAAATGTTTCTGACAAATGAGAGGTCTGATTACTCAAATCTGTTTTCAAGTGATGAGTGGTGCGCAAAGTTGGCATACCTGGCTGATATATTTCATCATCTTAATGAACTGAACACAAGGATGCAGGGCCGAAATGAAAACCTGCTTACAAGCACAGATAAAATAAATGGATTCCGTTTAAAGGTGCACCTCTGGCAACATGTGCAACGTGCCAACCTGGAGATGTTCCCACTCACAGACAAACAGCAAAGCAACACTGCTGCACTGTCTGAGGTAATAGGTAAACATTTGAAAAGTCTTGAGGAGAAGTTGTCATTTTATTTCTCTTCAGCCTCCACTGAATGCTTTGACTGGGTTAGGGACCCATACAGCTCGGCATCAGTTGTTGGAAAGGACATGACTTTACAAGAGCAGGAGGAACTAACTGAACTGAAACAGGATCGTGGTTTAAAACTAAGATTTGCTGATCTTCCTTTGGACAGTTTTTGGTTGACTGCTGCCAAGGAGTTCCCCATTCTGGCCAACAAAGCTGTTCTGACATTGCTCCCATTTTCCACAACATATCTGTGTGAGCTGAGCTTTTCAAGCCTAACTGCTATAAAAACTAAAAACAGACAGAGACTGAGAGCTGTTGAAGAAGAGCTTCGTGTGTGTCTTTCTTCTATTCCTGCCAGGATATCGGCTTTGTGTTCATCTAAACAGGCCCAGGTTTCACACTGACTGAGTATAAATAAATTGAGAAATTATATTGTAATTAAATATACTATACAGAGTGTCATTTTGTAAAATTTTTGGTTAGTGGTGTGCCACAAATTTTTCCAATGTAAAAAAATGTGCCGTGGCTCAAAAAAGGTTGAAAAACACTGGTCTAGACTTCAAAAATAAGACCACTCCCACTTTTTTTTAGTGTTATTGCATTGTAAAAAACATTGTCTTATAATCGAGCCAATACGGGAATTGAAAGCAATGTTAGCAATGTATTAATGCTACTACAAATTCCCAAAGACAAAACACGGTTTACCTTGCTCCCTATGGCCACTATGAGGTGCTTCTGGAGCTCCTGGCTACTGAAACAGTGATGGCATTTGTCCATGGAGGTCGCCAACCTCCTACTCTCCTCGGTGGCTTTGTTCCTCAGCCTCTCCTCCTCCCTTCCTTCACCCACTTTCTGTGCCGCACTCGACACGAACATGTCATCCAGAGTGTAGTTGTCACCGTCCGTCTTTCCCATCATCTGGAGGGACCAATCAAACACAGGTAAAGGTTGTAAGGAACAACACGGGAAGATGCGTGCAGCATTAAAGACAGAGTTTCAAAAGGTTAATGTCTAAATCGGCTTAATTTTTTAAAAAGCAAAATATAAGAGATGGTTACCGGTCTTTGCATTATAAATTCCGTTTTTAGGGGTTAAAACCATTTTTGTCTTTTCCAGCACTGTGTGTTGTCCCTGGTCGCCACTGGTCTACGAACAGCAAGTTGCAGGACATGGAGCATTAAAAAAATATCAGCCTCTACGTCTGTTTTGTCACCATATTAACAATGTAACAGAATGCACAAGTGTGTGTGCGCGTGTCCGCGTACCTGTAAGGGTTAAGGAGCGATAGAGGGTGGAGTATGCGTATGTAACTAAGTGTGGAAGTGAAGTAAAGCTGGGTGATATGGCAAAAATAGTTATCATGATAAAAAAATATCCGAAGCTCAGAAGAAGAAAAATGGCGGGCAGTGACCATTGCTTTTATCCAGAAAAAAAAGCTTTCTGAGCAGACTAGACGGCAGGGCGCCTCGGTGAGGGTAGATTCTTTTTCAGAAATGCGAGCACCGGGCAACGTTACGACGGACGCCGTAACTATTATCCAAAAATAGAGCTCTCATGGCGGGTTAGGTGAGCAAAACTGAGTACCCAGAGAAAACCCGCATATGTCTGGGGAGAACATGCAAACTCCCCACAGGAAGCTCAGGGCCTGGGATTGAACCCTGGATCTTGTTACTGTGCAGCCAACGCACTAATGACTCGTCCAACGGACTAAGCACTCAGCCACCCGGCCGCCCCGCCAATGTTAAATGAATATATAAATGCCAACTGACTAACTTGGGCACAAAAAAATCCTTGTAGGCTTCATTGTATTAGGCTTTAGTCAAGTAAGAAAGCTTGTAATAGCGGACAACAATTAAAATAAAAAGCGATTGTTATGTGCTGTTAAGTTCACAAAACGCAAACTACTCTGTCTGGATAGTAATGAGAGCAAGCAGCACACAACATGAGGATTTTGTTAAAGACACACTAAACACTAAAAGCACTAAACTACTAGATACTATTTCCCCTTTGTATGCTGGTGTGCAATCTTGCAATTAATAGTCCTAAAATGTTCGGAAATAAAATATTATGAAACATTTTGCAAAGGTTAATATTTTGACCATGTATATTCTCACTTTACATGTCAATGAATGCATCTTAGTCCAAAATTTCTTTTGATGTAAGCTCATTCAAATTCAAGAGATTTATTCTATAATTTGATACAATTATCTGATTACTGGCCGGTCTGGTGGAGCGAGTGGTTAGCGCGCCATGTCCATCTGTGTGGAGTTTGCATGTTCACTCTGGGACTGCATGGGTTTTCTCCCACATTCCAAAAATATGCACGCTAGGGTGATTGGACACCCTAAATTGCCTTTAGGTATCAGTGTGCATGGGTACCATAATGCGAATTCAAC
This sequence comes from Stigmatopora nigra, assembly GCF_051989575.1. Taxonomy (NCBI): domain Eukaryota; kingdom Metazoa; phylum Chordata; class Actinopteri; order Syngnathiformes; family Syngnathidae; genus Stigmatopora; species Stigmatopora nigra. The sequence goes on from NC_135515.1 coordinate 12,917,877, forward strand.
AAAGTGCAAAAGATGCCACATTGAGCAAACAGTATCTATAACTGTATTTATAAGTGATATTTATAGAAACCGTACCAACGTGATCGTAGAATATTTTTATTGTTACTCTTTGATTGTTATATTTGATTAATATGCATGCTTGTAGGGTGGCTATTCCTGTGAGCCAACACGTGTTCTGTAGACAAACAAATAAACCTGGCTTGTTTGTTATTGACCAAATACATATTTTCCACCACAATATGAAATAGCTTTAAAAATGGACTTCATATTGTATGTTTTTTTTAAAGAATTCATTTGCAAACTATAGTGTAAACTAAGCAAGCATTTGGTCAATAACAAAAGTTTATTTCAATACTTCATTATGTACCATTAGTGGGCGATGATATAGATCAAAAATTTTCTTTAATTCTTCAGAAAGTTTTTTCACACGGTTACTGACATTTTCACCCACTCATCCATGCAGATGTGTCATGCAGGAATGATTTGGGGCCAAGGTTGGGCAACACTGAGTTTCAACTCCCTGATCTAGCATAGCATGTGAAAACAGAATTAATTGCCAATTTCCCCAGTACAGACAGGAGAAAAAAATAAAAAACATCCTAAATGAAAAAAAATCAAGTGTGCTTACATAAGTAACCTGGCAAACTAATCAATTCAACACAAATAAACGGTATATTTTTGTCAAGGCCATCCAACATTTCCACTAAAAAAGATTACAAGCACAAAGTATGCACTATACAAAGACTCATTCATTCATCTTCCATACCAACCTTCCCTTAAAGGGTTGGGGGGTTGCTGAAGCCTAATCCAGCTGTCTTTGGGCGAAAAGCAGACCACACCCTAGACTGGTCGCCAGCCAGTCAGTCGTAGGGCACACAGTGAGACAAACGACCATCCGCACTCCCAGTCATACCGCCACCAGCGGGAATTGAGCCCCAGCCTGCTTGCACAGAAGTCAGGCGAGAGAACCTCTACACCACGAGGCGGCTAATACGAAGATCATTGATGATTGCTTTTTATATTTTGATCTACTAATTTTAGAGAAACACACCCACTTTATATTTTGCAAGGGAGTGAACAACAGTCTGGAAAGGCAGACAGGTTCAACAGAGAATTATATCTTTATGATAACAGACTGCTTTTTTAATTATTATTTTTTTTATGGGCACTGCTTACAACCTTGCTCAAGGTGACCGTTTTGCCATGCTACGTTAGGCACACCGCCGTTTGTGACGAAAGGGCCTTCTTACCTTGGCAGCCATTCGAGAGTAGAGGGCGTTCTGATCCTGTGCTGAGCTCATCTTCTCCCTCCTGACCATCTCCTTCAGACCCACACTGTCATCATCTTGAAAGTACCTTGCACGGTGCCCATCAACGTGAGTTTCGATCTGGGCAGAATTTTTTGATGGGAACACAAATAAAAATAAGCAGTGAACACGTCACTCATGAGTTCAACAGTAGTTTTTTTTTTAAAATCCTATTGTGTATCCTTTACCGTCTTCTTCTTTCTGCGTCCTCCATGTGGTTCCTGATATCCTGATAGGGGCTTGACTGGCCAGGCCTGACCGGAATGATCAGTTCTGAATAATAGGATTTCTTGGTCTTCGCTTGAGCAGCTCGCCATCTAAAAACCCCCCCAAAAAAATTTATTTTTTCCTCAAATGTTTACTGTCTAAAGATTTTTTCCAAAGCATTGAAAGTTTTTACAAAATTGCAAAATTCTGTAAAGCACATTGATGGAGCTGCCGATGCTCTAGAACCACAGTCAAATATACACAAACTTGACGACACTATTCATCCATTTTCCGCAAATCTAAAATTATTAGACTTTTGAAATGGATTGAATCATGAAACTGCGGGTGACCTGTGAGTAAACACCAGTCTTAGCTGTCGAATTTAATTTGGTGGTACAATATTTTGTCCAACACAGTCCATCTCTCTAATTTTTTGTAAATGTTAAATTTTTTTAGTGTTGAAAGCGCTCCTGCTGGCTTTTTACTGGTGTGAAATAGGTACAATAAAAGCTAAAACAGGTGGAAACTAAATCAAAACTGCACAAGATGAAATTCTGAAAGTTCAAAAATGCATTCAGCTTTAAAATATTTTCATTGTGGTTCCTAAATTTTCAGTATTATAATCAACCACAAACAGTGTACATTCAGACCTGAATTGGTTTTGTTGTTTCGTGGAGCTTCTTTTGTGCATTGTTGCTGTTTTTGGCTTTGTGAGCTGCATCCAACTGTGCCTTTAGCTTTTCAACCATGGCCTGAAATAGACACAAAAATACATAAGTATAGTCTCACTTCTGCTCACGAATGCCTCTAAGTACAAAATTTACAGAAAGTACAAAGTAGGTACAAAATTGCTATACTGACACTAGAATAACAATAATAATAATAATATAACGCTATGACGACTAATGGCAGTCAAGTGTTGTTTTTTTTGTGAGGCAGGCAATTGTAGGCCAGAAGATTGAAGGGAGATTCTCAAGCAGAACGCAACGCTTCCGCGCCAATGTCAAAATATAATAACTGATACAGGAAATGTATTTACATTTTGGGGGATTTCGTACCTTGGATTTTGTATAGTGGAACTGTACTTTGCATATCAAAGGGTTTTGCAACTTGGAAATGTTGTATGTAGAAGCATTTATAAGTCCCATTATATTTTATTCTGAGAGAATGTATTCCATAATAGTCTATAATCCTTATAAAGTGTGATTTATTGATGTGTGAGTGTGTGTGTGTGTGTATGTATGTTAAGATTCTCTCACTGTTTGTCCATACCGTGCAATCTAGAGTTGAATTTTTTATGGTGGCCAGAAACGGCTGTCGGCTCCTAATAGACGAGTGATTGAATTTCTTCACCTTCTCAAAGTGTGGAAACTCAATGTTTTACTTGTTAAACAACCCATTTTGAAAAGAGATTTTTTTTAGTATACCAACAATTGTCCTCTGGTTCCAAACAAGCAGGTGGGATTGTCGGCCTGGGAAGACTGGTAGGATCAGACCTTCGGCAAGTATAAAGAGTTGGCCTTCTCTGTGGTGCTGTCTATGACTATTCTGCTACTACTTTGACATTGTGTGGATGTTGTCTTCTTTTCTTTCGCTCTTTACTACACCGACTTCTGACTATTGCATTTGCCCCTGCAAACTCCAAATTACAAGAATTGAATCCTCTTATTACAGTCTATTGGTGGAGGTGGTGATGTCCATCACTATGATCAATATTAAGGTGAATTGGTGTTGGGTTTATTCTGTAATACTATTATATATATGTGTGTGTATTTAATCATTTCTTTATTAAACCATTCTTCCAATTGTCCGAAGAGAACCCGGGGTCGTAACCAGTCACCTAGTCCTCTCACAAGGACTGTTTATCTGACATCTCACCCAGTCCCGGGCTCCGAGGACTGTTGATCTGGGTTTGCAGCGAAGAGACGTCAAGGACTCTTGCTACCAGCAGATGGATATTTACCACTTCCAAGGACACTCGCATAGTGTTCCTACATTGTGACGCACTTCTCGCCTTTTTATGTAATTGTTATGCTAAATGAAGGCGTGATTGTTTTAATTCAAACGCAGTTTGATTTTAGTTTTCTCTTTCGATTATTGTTAAATACCTTAATTATTATTATAGTTACAGATGTTTTTGCGGACGCATGTTGGATTAATCAATAACCTTGTAATTGTTTTGATTCATGGCTCGTACGAGCCGTATGAGGAATTACTGTTCGGGGAGATACTTTGGAGATCGGGAGGAAGTCTTGACGCATCTATCCTTATCAGGTTATTACCAGAGATGCAAATAATTTAATTAAATGTCAATAATTGAATAAGATGTCTGCCTGCAGTGATTGATAATTATAGAAAAGTGTAATTATTAATGAACCTATCAATTAGACAGGATTGATTTTGTTTTTCCTTTTTCAGACCTGACCTACAAGTAAGGTGAATTCGGATAGAGGGCAGTCACATAAATTGGAGTTGGGAAGCCCTCTCAACAGTCGGTCTTCTTGCAAGTGAAAATCCACGAGACTGTCTTTTCTTCTATTGGTGCATGAATTGAGGAATGTCAAATGGTAAACCTGACAATGATGCTCTCCCCACTTTAAAGAGAACCCTGAGACAATCACAGAGCAGGTGCATTTATACGGAGACATGATTATACATAGGTGGAGTCTATTTATCATTATCAACCAACACGGGATCATTCAAAGATCCTCACTGAACTTCTGGAGTGGATTTCCTGCACTGAAACTAGGGCGCTGAATAATATTGTACACCTGACTTTTCAGATTTTTTTTATTAGTATTTTTTTTCAAATGTCCAATAAATTTCATTCCGCTTTACGATTATGTCCCAGGTGTTGTGGATTCTTGTCAAAAAGTTTTAACTTCATTCCTATATGTTTGATGCCTCAAATGAGGCCAAATGTTTGAAAATTTCAAGAAGCCCCAAAACCTTTGCAAGGCACTGTATGTTGCCAACTTACAGAGTTACCCATTATCTCAGCCTTCACCAACTTTGCACCAAGTTTGTTCATCTCTTCTTCAGAGAGAAGTGGAAGCACTTTTTCCTCTTCATCATTACAACTCTCACTTGAAAAAAGCACAAAATAAAAAGTTAAAGGAAATCAACTAACGAGTTAAAAAAAATTATCCTGTACAGTTTCAGAGCACTGATATAATACTGAATAAAACATTTGGCACGGCTGATATTTTATGAAAAAGAACAACAAAAAGATGGTTTTGTCCGCGATTTAAAGCATTAGCACAATATTTTTTTCTTCCAATGTGGGAATGTAAATAATGCAATTTGAAATGACCATCGTAATTGACGTTTTATACCTCACTGTTTATCTGTTCTGATTCATTTATCTGATAAGCCATTTGTGCATTGTTTCAGTTTAAATTGTTGAATGAAAATGCATAAGGACCTTGTAAACTCTATGCTGCAGTGGTTCTGTATGCTATTTTACTAAAAAAAATAGTATCACCAAAATGGCTTCAGAAGGTTTTCATCACTGACATCAGGAAGATTGCATTTTGATTCCTTCTATGTTCTTGATAAACACCAAAAGGATTTTATACAGCATTTTTGAGAGAGATTGTGCGTGCTTAAAAAACAGACACAATCCTTCATCCATTCATTCGTCAAGCCGCTTATCCTGACTAGGGCAAGGTGGGTGGTGGAGTCTAGCCCAGGCAACAACAGAAGTAAGCAGGATTCACCCTGAATTAGTTGCCGGTTAATTGAAAGGCACAAGGACACAAACAACTAATGGACACAGACAGTCATACTTAGGGACAATTTTAAGTGATCAATCAACCTACAATACTAAAATGTGACATTATTCAATACAGACAGACAGTAGAACAGAGTGCGTGGAGAGAGAAAAAGAGAGAACAGAGAAAGGACAGGAGAGACTTTGCTCAGAATTTTTATCGTATCTCATGTTTCTCATATGTTTGGACGCGCATATGTCAAGGTATTACTGTATAATAATGATAAATTATATTAGGTTATTAAATGGAAAAGTAACCCTTATTAAACACTGTTCCTTTTGTTAAGAAGACAACTGACCTTGATTTTATTATTGTAGAAGCTTTTTTGTCACAAGGAGCATGGGTTGGCTTTCCAGTGGCTGGCACCTTATGTTGCGCCTGTTCCAAGTGATCAGATTCATTAGAAAGACCCCCACTTTTCTTCCAGACCATACCAGTCATTTTTAGTGGATCAGAGTCTTCATCTGAGGTAGGTTTTGAAATTACCAAAGATGACCGAGCTCGATGAGGAAGGCATCCAGTAGCTGCAAAGCAAATACAATAGAAGCAAAATGATTTATAATCATGTAGAAATTCAGCCAAATGCTGAAATACAAGGTATTCTTCATATTGTTGAAATGACCCAACAATATAAAGTGGGACAAGTAAGTATTTAGTCAACCACCAATAGTGAAATTTATCCTACTTGAAAAGATTAGAGAGGCCTGTAATTGTCAACAAGGGAAAACCTCAACCATGAGACAGAATATTGAAAGAAAAACAGAAAATCACATTGTTTGATTGTTAAAGAAATTATTTGCAAATCATGAGGAAAAATATGTATTAGGTCAATTCCAAAAGTTCATCTCAATACTTTGACTGCCTTTCATTATAGTACTTACTGTTACTGTCTAGTAACTACTTTTTTTTCTTCTGTCACGAACTGTTCCGTGTGTTTGGCCGTGAATAAATGCCCTTGTTATTCTAAATGAATGTTATCTGTGAGGTTGAAAAATATGTACACGCATACACGGCCAGGAGCGGGGCGGGCGCGTCGGCGCAACGTCCTCCGGCTGGCTATCCGGTCGGCTAACTATTCGTTCGGCTAAGTCTACGTTCGGCCAGATGCCCCCTCGGCGAGATGGCCCTCGCCCAGACGTCAGTCGGCTAAACATCTTTAGGAAAATCGACCAAGTGCCGAAACTTTCCTGCAGTCACCGGCATTTGGTTGGGCTCGGGAGATTTGCGATGTATCCATGACGGCAGAATGCCAACGAGTCTGAAATTATCACTTATTTGGGCTTTTTGCCGGGTATGCGCACTTGGTGGAGAAGCACAATTTCGTCATACGCAGTTGGGTATAATGACAATTGGGCTTTTGTCGAGTCAATGATGATGACAAAGCCTATGTCTGATTATTATTATAAAAAGATATTAACTCACCTCTGCTGTCGTCATCGTCTGAAGGCTTAAGGAAACGACCTTTCAGTGACCCAAGAATGGAGGAACGTTGATTGGAAATTTTATCAGATGGGGATCCAACACTGGACCTTTCTCTATCTCTGCTTATTTCCCTCTCCTCATCCCTTTCCTTCTTATTCTCTCGATATCTGTCTTTGTCCTTGTTTGGGTTTCTTCCGCTCTCCTGATCTCTCTCTCTTTTCTGATTGCCTATCCTCTCAGAATATCTCTCATGGGAAAAAGTTGATGGGTGTTTTTCATAGCTTCTCCACCGATCCCTCTCATTGTCATCTCCTTTTCTACGCCACCTCTCTTTTCCTTCCAAATGCCTGCCTTCAGTTTTGCGTTTAGGCCCATAGACAGCATTTTCTGCTTCAGCAAGTTTCAGCTGGAATGTCTCCATTGACTGCAAAATAATAAATAAATGAAAAGGTTTTACGTTTTTGTCTTACATACAAGACATCTCTTTGAGTTAGCATGGCCTTGGAAATTACAAATAGCTTGCTGGCCTTTTTTTAAAAGCTCTGTATTTTTAAAGTGTTCCACCATACAGTCCTTACTCCATATCTGTCTGCAACCACGTCGTTCAGGCTGCGCCGTTCTCTTTCTGCCTGCTCCTTCATTCTCTGATAGCTCTTCCTGAGCCAGCTCAGACCGCCATCATTCACCACTAAAACTGTTGGAAGAACAATTTTTACAATGAAAGTGTGTTATAAACTGAGAAACTCTCTCTGGCCAAATGTTATTGAATTTAGAATGTTGATATGATAAAAGTGTAAAGAACCAACACTGAGGAAATAATGCACTTTTTATTGTGTTAGAAAAAGTATCACTCGCATTTAGAAAAAAAAATTAAAATAACAAAAAACAGCTATGATTAGGCGTGTCTCTGATCTAATCATGTGATCTGAAATCAGGTTCGATCTCGTCATATTCAGAATATTGGAATGGGGGGAAAATTATTGGGTTCTTAAAATGTACTTTAAAATACTAACTCATTGTCTCCCCTTGACGGCGGTAAACGTCCAATGTTGGACTGCCTGCCAGTTCACTGGTCAAATTGGTTTGGACTTTTGTCGGTCTCAATGGCAGTTAAACATGATCACACAATGCCAATCTTCTAAGTTGAAATAGATTTGGTGTCTATACCTGTCAATGGCAGTGAATTAGTAAATCAAATGGCAAAGAAAATAGCTCAATTTCTAACATTGGATAACAACTTGATTGATGTTTCCTCCATTAATGATTGATGTAAACAAAATACTTAAATTTATCGTATTTTCTCACATAAGCCGCACCCTTAAAATTGCTTTAAAAATTTTCTACAATTTCTCGCGTGTGAGCTGCCCCCTGATTCTCAATTTACACCTACATATTTATGTTTTTAGTAGGGAGTACAAATTTGTTACCTAAAAGGAAAAATCTTAAGATGAATCATCATACGTGGTATTTCTTAGGTACTATATGAATCAAAAGCATATTATTAGGGTCAATATGATAAGTTAATATGCCCGTCTTTGTAAATGCAAAATATCAAATTATTCGACTTGAAAAATTTAATAATTCTATCCTGATGAGAACCCGAGGCTTTTCAATGACAAAAATTACAATTTTCTTACCAGAATTTCAATATGTGGCGGTCAAATTGCTTCTAATGTCGAAATATCTCAATATTTTTGATGGTTCATAATACTGCTAGTTGTCCCTTTCGAACAAGAAAAAAAATAAATAATCAAAGCGGAATTTTGATTTAATTCATCCTCGCAAATGTACAATGTTCTGTGTTCCAAAAGGGAATGTGTTGCACGTAGACAAATTCAAAAAGGAAGTAACGTAAGCTCATTCAGGAAATATGCCCAGAGCTATACGTAGTGTTCACCAATCTCTTATTTTAGTTAACCTCATTTCTTTTTATTATGTCAATTAAAACCTCAAAATGGAATTTTGAGAATAATGGTTGCGATCGGCTGGCCAGATTCAGGGTGTCCCAAGCCTCAGACCCGGAGTCAGCTGGGATAGGCTCCAGCATCCCCCACGACACTGATAAGGATAAAGTGGTTTAAAAAATAAGATGAACGAGATGAGAATAATGGTACCATTTGTTGCAGCAGGTCCAGACATTTCCTCTGGGGGCAGACCACTTCCACCGTCCTTCCAGTATGGATTAAGTTCTAATTTGTGCAAGCCCTCCTAATAAAAAAAACATGCATACAGTATATTGTATACTCTCACTTTAATTTGGTAATGAATCGAGAAATGTATTTTTAAAACAAACATAGCTCATGAGGGAAAAGGTAGACTCTACACCAGTGATGTTAGAACTGGCCAACTGTGCCTCGTTTCCCAATTTTTATGGGCCCCCAAAAAAATAATTAAAAAAATATTGTTCTATATGGACAGCAAAACAAGCTTAAAATCAGTCTACATTCTGCTGCACTTTTCAGTTTGTGACATTTTGAAATCAATGTAGAAAACTGGAATTTCAGACATTTATTTTTTATATCAATAAATAAGTATTAAAAATAATCAACATTGCTAAACTGTGGTACAGGGGTACCTCAGCTTAGGAATGTCTCTACATACAAAATATTGAAGTTATCAAAAGCCTAATTGGGAAGATTAATCGATAGCTATGGAATAAATTCAAGAAATTAAATTACATTCAAATTTCTAACACCTTTTTTGAGTTTTTCTCAGCAGATGCAAGTACCTTTATTTTTTACTTTTCCATATCCTCCTGACTACCAGAAAAACAATGTCCAATCAGATTTATTTTGAAATTCCCCAATCGATGTGAAAAAATTGGAGTACTGCAAAAGAAATTTGGTATAATTGTAAAGCTCTGAATGTCCTCTATAGAGCACAAAAGTGTGATTGGATGCACTGGGAGATATTTAGGTTTACAAATGTCCTCTACTGTGGACAAATTTGAACTACTGGTACAGGAGGTTAAGGGCCGAAGAAAGTTATGGTGCTCACCAAAGGCAATTGTCTTGAATATTTAACCAAACACCATCATTTTCAGTTGTGCGTTTAGGTGCATGTAGAAATGGGCAACAAAACAATCACGATAAGTATTGTGAAATAATTTAGGGTCAACAATAGTATTCAAAACTTTTGATAAAAATTTGAAAATTGTAAACTGCAATTACAACACCCGACTACCACAGAGAACGGGGGCGGTGTTGCGAGATGAACGCTAGTTGCAGACCAACGCTCAGAAGAAGAGGATGAAGAGGTAATGTGTTTTAGCATGTTAGCAATAGAGGCTAACACACGGCATTAACGCATAAGGACAATAGCAAAATAAGCGATTATCGGATGCAGGACCGCACCGAGTTGACCCACTAAAACAGTGGTCTCAAACCGGTCCTCAAAGGGCTGCAGTGGGTGCAGGTTTTCATTCCAACTCAACAAGGATACCTTTTGCAAGTGCAATCAGTTAATTAGAGTCAGGTGCTACTTATTTTAAAGACACCTGATTGGTTAAAATGTCGGCACTGGATCGGTTGGAACAAAAACCAGGACCCACTGCAGCCCTATGTGGAACCGGTTTGAGACCACTGCACTAAAAGATCCAAATGAATTTCCCCTGGCGTTGTTTTCATTTTTTTAATTGACTCGTAATACCAGTGCACAAAGATCAGCCATTATCAAAAATTCTTTAACCTACTGTCCTCATTTGAATACAGCCTGTAATATTTTTTTCTGTGGTGTTCCATTTTGTGTAAATGTTTGGAAAACATTGCAAAAATCTAGAACTTATTATCTTAGGTTAAAATTGGTTACGTTCATCCAACTTTTTTATTTTTTGGGGGAAATATTTTATTTATTTTATATATTTGAGGTAAATATATTTTTGTGAGGCTGAAAATAGTCTGCTTGCCAATGGTGATGTCTACAGTTGTATTTATTTCACATTGTACAGCAACTTTTGGCTTGAAAGCAAATATATAAAAAGAAAGACCCATGTACAAATTTTGACTGGATTTATTCTTTCACTTTTCAGTGTACGAAGAGTCGTCTTATCTTTATTGCACAACTGAACAACCAAAATACTAAAAATAATAATAAAAAATATTTCATATTTTCAATTCTTATTAGGTAAGGTTTCTGTTACTTTCATAATTGAATAAGGAGGTAAGTAATTTATTTACTTATTCACAGAACTTTGAAGTTTGAAATTTGAAACAAAAAAAAAGATGTGATAGTTGTGGTGATAATTATCGATACATTTTTTTAATCGTAATAACAACTTTTGTCATATCGCCCAGCTCTAGGTCCACGTGTAAGTATGTTCCCAAACGTTTGCCTCCTGCCCTGCGCCCAACCACGCAATGGAAAATGTCTTTGCATTTCATTTAATTTTAGTGGCTTATGAAGGGTGCATTTGAAGACATAAGAAAGTTCAGTACCATGAAAAGACTTGGTGAACAGAATTCAGCCCAGCTTGTATCATCATCATCAGCGAAACTGCTGATAACCACAGAGTCAGCGGCTCCCCAGCTATTTACAGGGTTGAGTCAGCATGAAGATAACCCTGAGCCTCCGATACATAAGCTCGCCTTTTCTTCCCACCAGGACACTCAATGAGATAGAAGTCATTTTATTTTTATCCATTGATGGTCACACAGCGCGATGTTTTTTAAACTCAACGAAACCTTGTCACATTTCTTTCTGTTTCCATTATTGATAATTTCCACCATTGGACGAACACACGAGTGAACAATCAACTGACTTTCACTCAACGCTTGGAAAATAATTTTCTCATCTTTGTTTTCTGTTTTTTTGTGTATTGCACACATTTCAAACAAAATCTGTATACTTTCATCATTTTAAAAAGGTTTTGGGGTAGCAGTGGGGGTTTTGTCGGGTTTAGAATGAATTAAAGCTTCTACATGAAAAATGTCTCTATTTACAAAATACTTTACAAAAAAAGTTACAAAAACACTCGTGTAACAAATTAATTTCGGAACTAAAGGTACTGCTGTATCGTGGTTGTTACATTTGCTAATGCCGGCCATTTTGTATTATAAATTTTACACATATATTTTGAAATATCTATATACCACTGGGTTATTTTTAATTACCTTGTAGCCTTTAATTAATTCACTGCAGAGGCAGCAAGTCCATTTCAGCTGGGAAAGCATGTATTAGGTGATCACGTTTTACTGTCGTTCATGGAGATTGACATCCAAACCAATTTGACTGGGTGAAAATAGATCGGATGAAAAAAGTTTAGACAAACCTGATCTACACTTGACGCTAGTTTTCAAAGATCATATAGATGATCACATTTAGATTACTGTGAGAACAGAACACACAGTGCCTGCATCAAAACAGATCACATGAACTGCTACGTATTTGAACTTTCACATATTAACAGTGAGTGTATTGGTAGGATTTTGTCAGATGACAAGGCTAGAGCTTGCAAACAAGAAAGCTTGAAAATGACCAGAGAAGGCTAATAAATGGCGTGAAGGGAGACAGAGAAAATCATGCTGAAAATATGATTTAAACTTCGGTGGAAAAGGATTAGGGGCTTTGGCAACCCTTAGCGCGAGAAGACAAAGAAAAAGAGCTATTGCTTATGAAAACAGGTGATTTTGTGAGTTAGAAATTAATAAAGTCAACCTTATACACACACCTGTTCAATGGCATGAGCTTTGGCTCTCTCCTCTTCTTTCTGTCGGTCTTTTTGAGCTCTTTTCTCTGCAGTGGATGTGGTTTTCATTGCCAGAAAGTCAAAAGTCATCCACTCATCTCGCTATAAGCGAAATAAATTATTTCAATGTATGTAAAACCAAATGCTAACCTTATACATATACGTATCAAAATATGTAATAAGATATTTGGTATATTTTAATTTATTGACACTGATCATAACATTTAGCACCGTTGGAGTCAGAATGATAAATATACCTGGACTGTTTGAGCTGAATCAGCATTGTCTGGACTGTCTTGAGACTTGGTTTCCTCTGAAACCTTCCAGGCTTTATTAGTAGGCTGTGACTGAGGTTGGGATTGAGCTTCACACCACTCATCTTCCGAGTCCTGATGAAAAAAGCAAAGACAAAGAAAGATGAGGACAAAAAGAGAGAAAAAATAGTTTCATTTAAAAAGAAAAATGATCTTCTTAATATCCAATAAAATAGTGAAAACTAGTGCCAGTTTAAAAACTGTCAAAACAGGTACATTAAGAAAAAACTGAAAATCCATTAGCAGTGATGCATTAAGACCCATCTGTTATATGTGACGATGCACAATCCTTTTTGTGCTGCTTATTCTTACGAAGTTGCGGGAGAGCTGGGGTCTGTTCCAGCTAACTACGGGTAGTAAGCAGGGTGCATACTTGATGGTTGCCAACCAGTGGTTGGGCACAAGACAAACAAACATTTGCACACAAACGCATACCATGGGACAGTTTTGGAGTATACAATCAGCGTAGCATGTAAGATTTTGGGGGATGGGGGAGGATTCCGGAGTACCTAGAGAATACTAATGCAGGCGAGAGGAAAACATAAACCCCACGCGGGAGGGCCCCAGTTCGGGAGTTCGAACAACTCACCCACAGTGACACCAAGAATATAGATAGTGTATGTATTACCTTTCCCACATTAAAGTAGCACAGTGCTCGTAGTAACAGTAGAATATTCTACTTTGAATGACATTTATTCTAAATTTCAAAATACAACAGCTCATTTATCAACTCACACTTGAGCTATTCGTCGAGCCATCTGCTTCCTCTGTTGCTTTTTCCTTTTTGGCCTTCTTTTTCTTCTCCTTTTTCTTCTTAGATTTCTTTAGTTTTTTCTTTTTGTCTTTATAAGTCGTTTCCTGTATGGGACAAGCAGGTGAGAAATTGGAGGGCTGATTTTTTTTTTTTAATTATGTAACTGTCAAACCAATTGATGCATATAGCAGGCTGTTAGAATACTTATTGAACTGTGTGTGCGCGCGTGCGTATCTGTACATTTGTAGTGTTTATTTGTGTTTTTATATATTCCTAACGAGATGGAGTCTTCGTTTCATATGGTTAAACTGATAAACAGCGGAGAGATAGCGTGTTCCGACTCAAAAGCTAAGGCAAAATACATTAACTCCTTTTCCTCGTTTATAGCACAACAGTTTCACCCATTTACATGTGTATCATAATCCAAGTTCATTTAAATTACATTAAAAGTTTGTATGTTAACTTAAGAGTGCATTGCCGCTTGTCAAGTGACAAGCCTCCAACACAAAACTCACTCACTCTCTCCCTCCCTCCAGGCTCTGCTGCATTAAACAAACTTTGATAAGACTGTTGCTTTAACCAATGAGAATTTGATTAGGTGACACCAAGGCCTTTTCGCAGGTTCAGGGATACGTCATCGCTTTCACCAACTATGATTGGCAGGTGATAGATTGGACAAGCCAGAGCTACCAAACTGTATCTGGAGTGAGCTGCTCAAGCAAATATATTGTTGTGTTGATTTAATAGCGGCTTTGTCAACCCAATTACTAATTTGTCTTTCTGGTGTTGATGGAGACTTGGTTTTGCCAACACCAGTCAACAAAGGCTGTGATGACTCCCCTTTACTCTAGGCCAGACATGGGCAAACTACGGCCCGCGGGCCGTATACGGCCCGTTAGACAATTTAATCCGGCCCGCCGAGCTTGTCCAATAAATAAAATAATAATGCTTCATAAATCATTCATTACATCTTGTCCATGCAATACCGTGTTTCACCTATAAATGGCGCGCTGACATTTAGGCCTTTGTTGAGTCGCGCCTTTCTCTTTATTTATCCCTCTTTAATTTTCTCATTGTCATTTGAGCCCTTCTGTAAAAATGAGCGGACCAAAGAAAAGGAAAGTGGACAGTGAGTGTCGTGTATTTAATAAAGAGTGGACAACTAAATATTTCTTCACTGAAGTCCGATCAACCGCTGTATGTCTGATATGCCAAGAAACTATTGCTATTTTCAAAGAGTACAATATCAGCCGTCACTTTGCCACGAAGCATGCAAACTACGCTAGCAAGCAGTCAACACAACAACGAGCGGCTACTGCTCAGAGATTGGTGGCTAATTTGCAGAGTCAGCAGAATTTTTTTCACCGGCAAACTGCAATTCAAGAGGCAAGCACAAAGACAAGCTTTTTGCTGGCCTTCAAACTGGCAAAGGCTAGCAAGCCTTTCTCCGAAGGCGAGTTTTTGAAAGAATGCATGATAGAGACAGCTGGTGTTTTGTGTCCGGAGAGCAAAGGCAAGTTCGAAAAAATCAGCTTATCACGCAGGACAATAACTCGCCGTGTGGAACTCATTGATGAAGATATAGTGAGCGAGTTAAACAAAAAAGCGGCAACCTTTGAGTTATTTTCATTAGCGCTTGATGAAAGTACGGACATTAAAGACACTGCTCAGCTCCTCATTTTTACCAACAACACTGTTCCCACTGAAAGTTCGAGTTTTTCTACTATGACAAAAAAATTGAAAGTTTGAAAGGGCGCATCTTTTAATTACGCACTGCAGCGGGACAGAAAGGATTGAGGTTAGTCGCCTATGTTGTTGGGTAGTAATGTTTTGAATGTTGAAAGTTATATTCATCAAGATTTCAATAAATTTTGATATTTGTTTTACTTGGTGCCTTCAATTGAATTGTATTAAAAACAGATGCAATCTCCAGGGTTGATAGATCACAGTTTTCTATTCTAATCTATTTGGCCTACTATTTCTCTTGTACATTTGGAAAATGCAGTCCTCAATGTTAGTGAAACGTGTTGAACATTTATTTGCATGTGCTTGCTGTACTATGAGGTTTGGATACTACAAGCAACGCTTTATTATATTTGGCCCAGCAGTCAATGTACTGCTGTGGCCCCTTGTTCAAATTTTATAACCCATAGTGGCCCGCAAGTCAAAAAGTTTGCCCATCCCTGCTCTAGGCCTTCCCATCCCTCACACTAATTCAGGACTACTTCTCTCAAATAATGGCTGAAATGTGATTGGTTAAATGCTTCAATATCAAAACACGTGGAAGCAGTGCAACCAGGGGGAAAAGCAATGAAAGGAAGCTAACAGACAATTTGGAATTATGTAATAAGTATTGATGGACAAAATATATGATTCAGATATTTCTTAGGCCAGCAGAGAAGGCCTTGAAGGCCCTGACGGCCCGCCACTGAATGTTAGTATATTATATACCACTAGTTATGTTACTTTGTTAATAGATGGCAATTAGAAAAAATAAAACATTTTTTTCCAATCCAACATCCGAGTTTTGGAGTTTTTTCAGAGGGTTGGAACTAATTAACTTGTTTTTTGTTCATTTCTATGGGAAACGTTCATTCGAGTTACGAGAATATCGACGTACGAGCTCAGTCCTGGAACGAAATAAGGCTCGTACCCCGAGGTACGACTGTATATCATTAACCTGTGTTCATTTCTCTAATAATTAATTTATTCTGTGTAATGTAGTCTTACATCCTCTATTTCTTTCAGTCTGTCAGTGACTTCAGGAAGCATCCAAGTATCTTCCCCTCTCTGTCTCTTCAGCTCCTTCCTTCTTTCCTCTTTCTCATACTTCCATTTGGCCTAAAAAAAAAAAATGGGGTGAAACGGGAGAAGGAAATTAGATTAAAAATGAAACATTAATTTGATACTGATGACGATGTATAAAATACGATAGTGCCATAAATGGGAATTGAAAGACACTATTCCTGATCCATCTTTCCTTTGAGCGAGGCAAACACACATGGCTGACAACACTTTACACTGGACGACACATCACCAGTTAAAAGTGTAGCAGTGTAAATACATCCTGAGAGGACGCAGACAACAAGCATTGTGAACACGAGGCAAAGCATCAAACATCAGGCAAACACAGCTGCCTTTTCCTATAAGCCTGGGTCGTTTGTGATTGTTTGTCACAACAACGATAGCCACTAGCCAAGTGAAGGTGCTTGCTTGTATGCAGAGAGGCGAGTATATTCATACGCCAATCAGAATAGTCTTTACATGTATCAAAAGTTAAGGAATATACCTTTTCAATCGCTTCTTGACGTGCCTTCCGTTTACTCTCCTTACGATCATTGATGTTGCTGGTACTCTCAAAATTAATATGCGCCGCCATGACACTGCCGTTCGTGAGTTTTCTTTGTCGTGAAACGTTTATGTCTCGGGTTGCCAGATCACACAATCCGCAGACGGCCCTATTAAACAGTAAAACCCACCGAGTTCAATTAAAACTAACCAAAACTTACAACAGAAAAAACAAAACGTTTCCTTTCATAGTATTTCAAATTTCATCTACCATCTGCCTACTGTATTTTCTCCTGCCCAATCTGGCAACACTATTTACGTCTGCTCGAAATGATTTGTGGTTGTTTTCATAAAAATATGAAACCGCCGCACATCAGACAGGCCTTAGAACACAGCGGAGTTATGTTGCTTCTAACTCTCCTTCTGGTGTCCTCAGCTGTGGCCACCCCTTTGCAAGATACGGAACAATGTGCTCGTGGAGCCTCTTACTTGTGTCGTAACGTGAGGACTGCGTCTCTGTGTGGTGCTGTGACTTATTGCCAGCAAAAAGTCTGGAGCAAGCCCCAGATGAAAAGCGTGCCATGTGATTTATGTAAAGAGGTGATTATGGTGATCTCGCAAATTTTGAAGGACAATGCCACCGAGACCGAAGTGCTTGGCTACATGGAGAAAGCCTGTCAACTCATTCCTGACCAAGGTTTGAGTTCAGAGTGCAAGGAGATGGTTGATAATTATTACCCAATCGTCATGGAAATCATCATCGAAGAACTACACGATCCTGGTGTTGCTTGCGGAGCCATTGGCTTGTGTCGATCCAAGCTGAAGTTTCACGACCAGCCCCTGTCCAATGAGATACCGCAGGTTGACGTCTCCCTGCCAATGACACCGTTCTTGCTTAATGTGCCCGGGCTCCTGTATCCTAAGGAAACCACCAAACCAGAAGCTCCGGTCAAAAGTCGTGATGTTCTATGCCAAGACTGCATCAAGTTATTGACTGATGCACAAGCAGAGCAAAGGGCAAACTCTTCATTTGTAGATGCACTGATAGAGAAGCTTGAAGAGAACTGTGAACAGATGGGACCCGGTCTGTCAGACTTGTGCAAGCAATATATTGGCCAATACGGCAACCTTGTTTTTCAGAAGATCATGTCCATGGATCCTGAGGATTTTTGTTGCAGTGTTGGCTTCTGTAGTTCCGTCAAAAACGCCACTCCCATGTTAAAGTTGCAACCTGCCAGAATTGTACCTGCTGGCAAAACTTTGCCTGCTCTCACTCTTATTCCTGCCATCAAGCTGGAATCTGCAAAACTGACCAAACCAAAGATCCAAGTTCAGGATTCTCCAACTTGTGCACTCTGTGAGTTTGTGATGAAGCAGTTGGAAAGCATGTTGGAAGATCAAGCAACTGAGGAGAAAGTAATTGAAGCTGTGGAAAAGGTTTGTACGTATTTGCCCTCAAGCCTGACTGCCCAGTGCAAGGACCTGATCCAGACCTACGGCCAGTCCATTATTGAGCTACTTGTACAACAGGCTGACCCCAAGGCTGTCTGCACGACGTTGGCATTCTGCAAAAATGTCTCACATGCATAGAAAAGAACCAACACCTACCTTCTTAGTTAAAAAAAAGTCTTAGAAATTTTAATCCATTGTTCGAGCAGACTTATTATTTCAAAATGGCTTGTTTCCTCCTCTGGGACAAAGGTGGGGCTTAATTTAACAAACTTAAAATGTGATAACAGGGTTGTGCTCTGTTTTGCCTGATTAAACGCAGGAATTAAGTTTACATTTAACATAGGTATCGCGTCAAAAGCAAGAGGTTCTACGTTTCTCACCTGGGTTTTATGAAATTTGATAATCTTTGGCAGTATCTGATTCTAATGCAAATTTGTACGTTTATATTTCATGTTTGTGATTTTTTTATTGTAATGACATTCCTGAGTGCTACTTCCGTTGTTTGCATTGATTGGTTTGTAACTTGTAATTTGTATTTCAAGCATTTTTTCCCCTTCATTGAGCTATTTGGAAGTTGGGCTGATCATTATTAATATTAAAGGTCCGATTCATTAAAATCAAGTTTCTTATTATTAATTAATTCCACAATTATGATAATCAGAGCTGAAGTCAAATTAAGTCAGTTACGTGGTCTGTTATAAGTGTATTTTGTTTGATATTGGCATTTGCAGAATTTCAGAAACATGACATTAAAAAGGAATTTTCTCTTCTAACTTGATTCCCAAATATTTATAATTAAATTAGAACTGAGTCGCATCCACTGAAGAATGAGAGTGCAATTTTGTAGATAACATACATTATCCAGGTTTGGGTATATTTTTTGGGAATATTAGCCACCTCCACGCATAGGCAGCAAATACCCTTAAAATTGTTGAATTTTACAAATTTTCTCATATAAGATGCCCCGATTCACAATATTCATGGTTTTGGTAGGGATTACGAATGCATTACTTTGAAGGAAAAATCATCACAGATGGTATTTCTGAAACACTATGAATCGAAAGGATCGTCTGCTGGATTGCACATTCTGAAAGGGTGTTGCCAACACGTAGACAAATTCAAACATGAAGTCACACGAGCAGTACAACCAGGAAGTGTGTCCGTAGCAGTCTAGTTTTCACGTCTCTGAGTGCAAGAATAGCATGAGATACACATTACGGAGGTATCAACGCTGATATTTTAATGTATATGCGAGATAATACGGTAATATGTAATGAGTGTGCTTTTAAGGGGTAGGTTAAAGACAGTGTCACTGACGCCCCCATTTCCAAACCCCTCTTGGGGCCTCATTTCATTGCGTATTTTGTAAAGTTTCATTGAAAATAAAAGTTTAGACTTTTAACTGCGATCACAAAAAAATTGACACATTATTATTGTCCGAGCTACAATGTTTGTTTTCAATCGAAAAACAGATGTAGGACATTGATGTGGGAAAATAGAATATTTTACATTTATTTAAATACAAAAGTATTATACAAACCAATATGGTACAGTACACTAGTAGAAAACAATTCTGTTTGCCTCACATTTTAATGAAATAGCGAGAAATATTGTTACTCTCACAAGGACTTCTCTGCTTGCCGCAGTGGATCAGATCATGTGGCTGCTGTTTGCTAGCATTCTTGATCTGCCAGTCCTTCTGCAGCGATGCGGCTCTACATGTAGTAGAATCCATAGGCTTCTCTGGCCAATTTAACAGTGCCTGTGCCTTCAGAAGGTATCATGGGAGAACGATCATTCCTAAGTGAAAATTTGTGCTATGGCTGGTCACATGATGCCAATACAGCAGCTGTCAGGAAGTTTGCGCAAAAACTCCACAAGATTTTTGTTAACAACTAAAGTACAACCAACCCAGCAATGAAGATCAGGCAAAAAGCCAATGCTGATAGGGAAACCCATTCTTTAAAGGGTTGCGGGGGTTGCTAGAGCCTAACCCAACTGTCTTAGGGCGAATGGCAGACTACACCCAAGACTCGTCGCCAGTCGGTCGTAGGGCATACAGAAACACAGAGAACCAAGCACACTGCCACCGAGTGGGAATCGAACCCAGACTGACCACACCAAGGTCAAGCGGAAGAATCACTGCACCATCGGGTGGCATGCTCATGATTGCAGGTATGGAAACACATCTGGATCTCCAAAACCTTCAGAGGAAGACTTTTCACAGGCTGATAGAAACACAATGTCATCCTGTGCTACAATGTTGACTGGCCCACTTGGATCCTCACCATCGGGAACCATTGCTCCACATAGCGAAAAATCATCTGGAATTGTCATGTCATTGGGTTGTTGCTGCATCCACCTTTAAAATAAAATACAAACAATAAGCACATATTAAAAAGAAATTACAGTCTAACCTCGTCATACAACATTCTTGTTTTTACGAAGAAAATTTCGATCGAATAGTTCGCCCAAGATACGATCAAAATTTTGTGATGCGACCAAACCAGGTGGCCATGGCAATGTCTTTTTTGCATTTCTTTCATGTATAAAATATTTCTACGCCCACTGGGCGGACTTTTCCAATCCAATATCATGTTTTTGGTGTTTTTTTCAGAGGGTTGGAACCAATTAATTTGTTTTCAATTCATTTCAATGGGAAAAGTCCACTTGAGTTGCGAAAATCTTGTCATACGATCTCAGTCTCGGAATGGATCACGACCGTATGTCGAGGTACCTCTGTACTAAAGACAGGATGTCTTATCAATGGCAAACTAATTTTCTCCAATAGTATCTTAAATTTTGTAATCCTTAAGACAGTGTTTCACAACCTTTTTTGAGCTGTGGCACAATTTTTGCATTGAAAAAAAAACTTTTAACTGAAAACTATCTCCCCTGTATCAACAATAGTCATTTTCATCAAAGTTTTGTCAGCAGGAATCACATAAACCTCCAGAATTCTTCCAAAATCTAATTTTTCGCACCGACCAATTGTCACTAAAAGTGGATGTCTGTGGACCCTGCACAACCTCCCGTTAAAGAAATGCAAAAATAAGTAATGAAATGTTTTTAATCACATCATTTTGTGACTTTTCTCAAGATATTACTTAAATCTACTAAAAAAAAATGTGCTCACAGACTAGACGTCAGTAAAAGTTGATGCACTGTTTTTTCACTGCCACGATCAGAAAGAGAACGCAAGGTGTCACATGCTGCTGAGGGAATACTGGTTAGGAGGGTCAAGAGGCAACCCAAATGCACCAAAAAGCAGATCTGCCAAGAATTAGAAGCTGCTGCAACACAGGCGCCAGTGTCCACAGTCAAGCGTGTTATGCATCGCCATGGACTGAGAGGCTGCCACGCGACTAAAGTTTGCTATTAACCACAAGAACAAACATAAGACCTTCTGGAGAAAAGTTCTTTGGTCGGATGAAACAAATAATGAATAGTTACAGCCAATGAAACTGGTGCTTTACACAGAGTCAATGGGGCAATGAAGTAGGAGGATTACTTTCGAATTCTTCAAGAAAACTAAAAGTCACTTGCCCGAACGTTGGGTCTTAGACACACTAAATCAGGCTAGAATTAAAGTTTTAGAAATGGACTTCCGAAAGTCTTGACTTAAACCCCATTAAACTAATCCTAACCCTGACTCAACTGCTGGGCAATGCTGAAGAAACATATCCACGTCAAAACGCCAACAAATTTAACTGAACTGCACCAATTGCAAAAGCGACCCGGGAATAGTAAGCATATCTGAGATGAGTGTGTATGTCGTGAGCTTTATGTTGGGAGGGACTTTCAAAATAGGGAAAAAGCTCATAATTAATCAATCATTGTCTGCTGGGCTTCTTAAAAATGTGTGTGGATTGCCTACTTTTGCAAAGTCTTTGAATGTGGAAGGGGAAGCTGCAGAGTCTCTCGGAGGTAGTGGTAGACCTTCGGACCATGGAGGTGGAGTGTAAGTGCAAACTCTCGCTGGTCCTTTGAGTATTCATGGCTTTTTTTTGCAAGGACATCCAAGTTAAGCCCTAAAATTTCAACAAGAAAAAACACATTGGTAACCACTCTTTTATACCATATCTTTCAGACTATTATTCACTTTTTTATAGTTTACCTGAGCTTGTGATGTGATATAGATCTCGATAGATAGACGGATCTCGATAGATAGACGGATCTCGATAGATAGACGGATCTCGATAGATAAACGGATCTCGATAGATAGACGGATCTCGATAGATAGACGGATCTCGATAGATAGACGGATCTCGATAGATAGACGGATCTCGATAGATAGACGGATCTCGATAGATAGACGGATCTCGATAGATAGACGGATCTCGATAGACGGATCTCGATAGATAGACGGATCTCGATAGATAGACGGATCTCGATAGATAGACGGATCTCGATAGATAGACGGATCTCGATAGATAGACGGATCTCGATAGATAGACGGATCTCGATAGATAGACGGATCTCGATAGATAGACGGATCTCGATAGATAGACGGATCTCGATAGATAGACGGATCTCGATAGATAGACGGATCTCGATAGATAGACGGATCTCGATAGATAGACGGATCTCGATAGATAGACGGATCTCGATAGATAGACGGATCTCGATAGATAGACGGATCTCGATAGATAGACGGATCTCGATAGATAGACGGATCTCGATAGATAGACGGATCTCGATAGATAGACGGATCTCGATAGATAGATAGATAGAGGCCATTAACGTATTTTCACAACTATTAGGGGCACAAGTCTTAAATTTTCTCCAAAATAGACAGAGCGCCTTATAATCCATAATAAATATGCCATGCCTGGCTGCATCTAAAAGAACGGTGCGTCCTTTGTGTGTGTAAAATACAGAAATAGCACTCATTTTTGACACTGCATCAAAAAATATGATGCGCTTAAGAGTCGTGAAAATACGATAATTATCTAAAAACCGATGCTAACAGATGCATATAAAGCCAGTTGTTCTCCATTTATTATTGTTACTTCAAAGTATGTTTGTTTTTAATACCTGGTTAAAAAATAAAAATAAAAAAAAACCTTCCCAAACCTGTCACTTATACTGGGACACCCAAATCGGATATTTGGAATTCTTGTTAATAATTATTTATAATGCAATTAATTTGAACAACCAGGCTGAACATAGATATGCACTTAATTTGCTTCCAGATACCTGAGTATAGATCAAGTCTGTCTTTTAATTCTTCATTGATGAGTTTTTTTTCCTTCAGCTCGTCGATAAGACGTCGCATGGTTTCGTTGGACATACTTTCCCTGACCTTTGCCTTCCTGCTCTCCCGCTCTATGCATTCGATTCTATCAAGGGCTTCATCCAGTCGTTTCCTCAGGATAGCAGCAGAGGGTAATGTGTATGCGTGATCCTAAGAGGAAAGAGGAGAAATCAAATTTTCAAGTCTAAAGTTACAGTACGTGTAGTAACAAAGATATACCAAATGCACAAGTCCCTAGCCCATGGTTGTCAAACATACGGCCCGCGGGCCGGATCCGGCCCGTCTGGTGGTTTGGTACGGCCCGGGGAAGAAAGCTGCATTGTATTAAAAAAAATAATAATTTCGTTTAAATTTTGTAGTTATTGTACTATCCGCTAGGGGACGCAGTATTTTAGTACGTGCAGACAACATGAAAGCAACACTGCGGCGGAACTAGGACCACGTTGGCCTGGCAAAAGGTTGTTCATAATGTAAAAGGAAAATTCTGTTAATAAACATTTTGATACTTGACTCATTCTTTGCACTAATTATTAGTATTAGTGACTAAAACAAAGGAAAAAAGTGGGCTTATTGTTAGTTCTATGTAATTTTGCAATGAGTTTACTGGTTCGGCCCGCTTGATCTCAAATTAAACTGTATTCGGCCCGCAGACCAAAGGGAGTTTGACACCCCTGACCTAGCCATACTCACAGATTAAGAAAACAAAAATGGGCAAATGTATTGGTAGTGTGAACTTGGATTAGATGTGTTCATTACACATGATTTCTTTTCCACACTTCTGTCATTTACAAATGCAAATGAGACATGCATGTTCCTCTGTCTCAAAGCTCACAAACTAGAGATCGACTGATAATTGGTTGGGCTGATTATCATTGCCGATATTCGGAAATTTGACGTGTTAGTAAATGCCCTTTTATTTTTTATTTTTTAAATCAACCCTAAAATTTCAGTCATTTCGGCTTGTATATCTTATTAGTGTCGTCGTGCGTCCAGCAAAATACACACGCCTTTTTGTACAAGCATTTCTAACTCTTAACAATCA
This sequence comes from Stigmatopora nigra, assembly GCF_051989575.1. Taxonomy (NCBI): domain Eukaryota; kingdom Metazoa; phylum Chordata; class Actinopteri; order Syngnathiformes; family Syngnathidae; genus Stigmatopora; species Stigmatopora nigra. The sequence goes on from NC_135515.1 coordinate 12,942,376, forward strand.
TTTGGCTTTCATCAGGATAATAAGTGTGGGTTGCCGAGAGGTTCGTTTGATATAAACGACCTGTCACAACTGCTCATTAAGTTGAGCCTTGTTGTAAACAAATACGCTTGCCGCAACTACGCTTCAATTTGACCCCCTTTGTTGGTAATACAACGCGTCTTAGCTGTCTTCCCTTCGAACTCAGTGCCGAGTGAAAGGGCCTTGATGCAGAGACATCTAGAGACACCAAAATGCTTATAAAACTATATGGCAGGTAATCAACACTTAAAGACCTATATGACCAGAGTAACATATTTAGCATGTTTAGTGAAAGTAGCAATAAAAGGAAAGCACATTCAAACAACAAAATAATGTGCCGAAACAGGGCGGCCAGGTGGCCGAGTGGTTAGCGCGTCAGCCGCACTCCGATTTCCTCCCACATCCTAAAAATATGCAGTGTAGGCTGGTTGAACACTCTAAATTGCCCATGGGTATGAGTTTGAACGTGAATGATTGTCCAACCCCTTGTGCCCTGCAATTGCGTGGCTACGAAATCAGGGTGTCCCCTGGTGCCCGTAGTTGGCCGGGAGAGGCTGCAACAGCCCCCACAAACTATGTGAGGCTAGGCAGTACGGAAAATGAATGAATGTAGTTTGCTAAACACAAAAGAGTGGCCGGGCAGATGAGTGGTAAGCACGTCGGCCTCACAGGTTTGGGCTCCTGGGATCAAATCCAGGTCGGTCCACCTGTGTGGAGTTTGCATGTTTTCCCCGGGCCTGCATGGGTTTCCTCCAGGTACTCCAGTTTCCTCCCACATTCCAAATACATGCAAGGTAGGCTGATTGGGACATTAATTTGCCCCCAGGTACGTGTGTGAGTGTGCATGGTTGTCCATCTTTTTGAGACTTGCAATAGATTGACTGGCCAAGGATTCAGTGTGTCCCCCGCCGCTGAGTTTGACTCCAGCACGCCCCGTGACTCTAATGAGAATAAAGCGGTTCAGAAGAAAATCGTGATGAGGAGACTAGCATGGTACTGAGGGACCGTTTTGAGACCACTGGCTGGGAGGTGCAATTCACAGGGTAAATACGTTGACAGCCTGACCAAATGCATCACAGATTATATTAACTTCTGTGTTGAGAACATTCTACCCTCGAAGAAGGTCTGGTGCTTCTCCAACAATAAGCCGCAAGTCACCAGGGATCTAAGGGCCCTCCTGAACAAGAGGGCTTTTAGGTCTGGGGAGAAAGAGATTGAAAATGGTCCAGAAGGAGCTGAAGAGAGATAAGGAAGGGGAAGACCATCGACAGGAGAAAGCTAGAGAGCCAACTCCAGAGAGGCAACACCAAAGAGGTCTGGAGAAGCTGGAGGAGCATTTCGGGCCATGGAGGCAACAGTGAGAGAGACCCGGAGTCCGGAGACAGGGAATGGGCCAATGAACTGAATCAGTTCTTTAACACATTCAGTCCTGCCCCCACTCCCGACCCCCCAGACCAGAAGCAACTCCCCCCGCTCATTCTCCTGCTCCTCTTCCTCGCCCTCTTCCACCGAAAGAAATTTCAACCGTAAAAATACACCATTTGTATATATTTACTGTCTTGCTACTGTGACAAGATGAGAGGCCGCACTTTCAAACTTAACCAATGGCTGTCAAGAAAACAGCCATCCAAACTAATATCTTGACAGTGATTTATGTTTTTGGCACTGGCATCCTCCAGTGGTATCATACATAGATCGTATATTTCCCATTGTCAGCATGTAAATTTCAATACGTATCAAGTACCTTGAAAAAAAATGTCAAAACTGACTGTACAGGGTTTTTAAAGCAAAGCACTCACAGATGTGTGGTGGTATTGGTAATCATTATTTGTCTCATTCCTAATCCTGGGATCATCATGCTGGAAAGACAAGAGAAAAAATCAGGGATGAATCACAATAACAAATGTGAAATTTACAGAAATTAATATCTTGAAATTTACAACCTCATTACTTGCGACATGTGTGTTTAGTTTAGGGACAGGCAGAGACAGGTCGATTGGCTCTTGCATTTGCTTGCTTTGCTTTGACTCTGGCTAAGATGGCAAAAAGATTGCATTCAAGATCAGAAAAAGAAATTTCAACTGTAAAAAAAAATATCATTTGAATCAAATAAATTTAAAAAATGTCACAGCAGCATAAAATTAACCTACTCTTGTGACATCAGTAGGGAAGCTGAAAATAGACGGTGTAGCTCCAATTCGAAGTCGTACAGTTTGGCCAGTCCTGTCAAAGTCTTCAGGTTTGAAATGAGCACTGCACACCACCGAGTGGTCACTGGCAACAAATTTTTTTCTCCTCAGTGCTGCTTCCCACTGCCTCCTTATACGTCTCTCTTTTGGAAACCTTAAAAGATTAAAGGTATGCAGAGGTTTGTACAATTGAAACAGTGGGTATTAAAGAAACTAATTAAAAAGGAAGTTGTTTGTGAAATGTTCAATATTTAGTTACATTAATATTTTTTATGTGATAACATGAAACATGACATATTCCATCTCCTAAATATGGATGGGCAATTGTTTTTTGCTTAAATGCTTCTTTTTTTCAGGGCATATTAGTGCTCCAGAGTCCACCTAGCTCTGTGCGACAAATTCCCCTTCGGTGAATGCCTTACTGTTTTTAGCAATTTTGTGAGCTATCACAAAACTTGTCTGGGTTGCTGCACCCCTGGACCCGTGACGCCTGTTAAAAAAATATTTGCCGCTTTTGTAGTTGGCTAGCAAAGCATCCAATTTCCGAGCCCTTTCAGCATCGCTACTTTTTTTGTATTCCTCCACATGTTAAATCTGGTAATGCTGATTCAAATTGCAATCCTTAAACACAGCGTTTTGCTCTCCGCAAAATAAACACACGGCTCCACCACTGATTTCAGTAAATAAATAGGTGGTGGTCCATATTGTGTTAAAAAAAACTGCATTCAGCATCTGTTTTTCTTTTTTTAGTAGCATCACCCACCATTTTGGAGGGCTCAAGTTGCATCATTAAACACGTGAAGAAAACAATGACTTCAAAATAAAAGCAATGCCAGTTTAGTCCATACGTGATGTAAAATTAGAAATTATACATTTAATTTGTCATTTACAATGAACCTTACACAGGCCGTGTTAACCAACCAAAAGGCAGTATGTGGCCCGGGGACCGTACAATGCCCAGGTCTGTCCTAAATGCAACCAAGATAGCGCCATTCAAGTGGCAGCCGGTGGCGGGAGCTGTCCACTCCTGCTCGTTTTGTGTTTTTGCTGCTTTTCTGTCTTAATGATATGATTTGATTTGGTGATTTTTAATGATCCCATTTACTTTGATTTGCTTTGTACTTTTGCTTTGTTCTTCTGCGGCTTTTGCGACTGTACTGTCTAACTTGGAACTATGTTTGTTTGTTTGTTTTTTCTGTATCTGCATTGAAATAAAGTACAACCAAACTCAGTCTTGCCTGCGTTGGCTTTTCAAAAACATGTTTTTAGCGTGCGGGTGTAACATGCAATTTGGTGCATGTAGCACCAAATTAGTGTGTTCGCTGTTGTAGTATATTGATAGTATTAGTGCAAAGTTATCACAGCCGTCAACCTGGGTGTATTGACAAAAGGACTATATATCCTAGCAGTCACTGCGCACCGGGACTTTTTTTTAGTAATTTGACCACTTTTAATGTACAACAGGTCCCTTAATTATTTTGACAACTTTGTTGCGCTGTTGATAATCAATGAGGATCAATGAGTATGCATGCAGAACAGTTTAATGTGTGGCTCTTTGGATGGATGCATACGTCTGTCCATTAACCAGTAAGCTAAAAAGAAATGCCTGACGTGAATGACAACAAAATACCTGTGTGAACGCTTGGAAAATGTACTGAAACCATGGATTGAACACAATTTAACAGCTTTGTTATCGGATTGCTAGCGGATTGCCAACATTGTCGTCCGGGCAGGCAGCTTTACACGAAATATGTGACAATTTGGAATGAATTGTCAATGCCGATAAAACAGCAAGGAGAATCAAAGCCCTGGGAATTATGCATGTCGCAAGTTACAATGGAATGTGGATGACTTGGCTCAAGTGTCGGCCAGCACTGCTCGTGCTTTCGCCAGAGCTGGAGTCAAGTTCTCGGAATACACAACAACTTCATATCAGTGTACCTTTAAACGCAATAAAGCATTACCATAGGTAAGCTAGCGGCTAGCATTATCATAGGTACGCTAGTGGATAGCATAACATAGGTATGCTAGCGGATGGCATAACATACGCTTGTCTAGTGTTATGCTGGCACACTTTCTGAAGTGGCCAAAATATACCCGAAAATGACACTGCGCCCAATCAAACTGTGCGTTTTATAGGTGTCAAAATACGATATTTTGACTTTTAAATTATGAGTATGAGAGCGATCCTGTGGCTGAGTGATGTGTCGGCCTTACAGTGGGGAACCCGGGTTTAAATCCTGATCGGGCTAACCGTGGAGTTTGCATTTTCTCCAAGGGCCTGTGTCGTTTTTTTCCGGGCACTCCAGCTTCCTCCCGCTTTCCAAAGTTATGCATGGTAAGCTGATTGGACACTTTAAATTGCTAAAAGGGACAAGTGTGAGCGTGAGCATGAATGGTTTTCAGTCTCCTTGTGCCCTGTGATTGGCAGGCCACCAATTCAGGGTGTCCTCCACCTCTGGCCAGAAATCAGCTGGGATAGGCTCCAGCACCCCTCACGACCCTAGTGAGGATAAAGCGGTTCAGAAAATTAGATGAGATGAGAATTGAGTATGGATCTCAATGAATAACATGTAAAAATAGGAATTGTTTCTGGCACTCATTCGAAAAGGTCCCCGCTTTCTGATCTAATGAAAAAACATCTGATTTAGGCGGCACTAATGGTAGTGTCAACGCTCCTATTGGTGTGTTCAGGACTCAGCTCTCTCACTAGCGGTTTCCACATTTTAGCTCACAAGTTAGCAGAAAGGCATATGCACCCATCAAAAGAGCCACATGCAGCTTGCGAGCAATAGGTTCCCTACCACTGATCTATACGATGCGACCTGTCCAGTTAAGGTCACAGTCAAGTCTAACCCTTCTTTCTCATTGAAACGCCTCAACTATAGCCTCTTAAATCCCGTGTCACCGAGAAACCTTGAAATGGCAAAGAAAATCAGCTCATGACAGAATACAGTTTACCAAAGCCATGTTGGGAGTGCAAAGCCATGTTTGGAGTGAATTGCGCCTTCGGTAAAGTTAATATCTGTATAAACGATGTGTAGAGAGAAATGTACTAACATCATTTTTCGTTCTTACCCGTGAAAGGTAATCTGGAGTGACTTGGTTCTGACGTTGCGTTTGTTATAACAGCCAGATGCTGCACAATACACAGGCATCATGGCTTTTAGTATCGTGCAGTGTAAACTGTGGAACAAACATAGACACAATAAGGACATACATTGCAAACATCTACTAGAAACCTTTAGTGCTGACGGGAATTCATGCCGCCATATTGGAGAGGTCATTCGTCCTAGTTTGACAGTCGCAAATATTCCAGTGTGCCTAAACAATCTCAACCCGCAGAATACCTTAATCAATCGTTTTAAAACTTTTTTCTTTTCAAATTGATACAAGCAAACGCGTATAACTGGGAAAATTACTTTCCAGTCAATCCAGTGTATTTTATCTTTTTGGTCAATTACCCTTAACGTAACAGAAATGCAGATTTATGGACCATATACTGTACATGCTGGAAACAAACAATATCAGTCACCAACTAAAAAAAAAAAATGTCAGTGCCTAACTGTAAAATTGAGGTAGGCATATTCTAGGAGTATGCTAGAAATCCCAGAAGAGCCGTTTATCTGGCATACACTGTAATAATCTTAAAATAGAACCATAATAACTAAAATAATATTGATCTTACTTGTGAAAAGTAATTCAAATTACCCGGCTCTCGAATATTCGCCGATTGTTGGAAGACAACGCAGCAGAGTACTCTGGCACCTTGACTTTTCGAAAATATATCTAAGGTGACCGGCTCAAAATGGAGGCTTTATGTGCACTATAGTAGACAACGAGGGATCTACTATTGGATGTAATCGGATTGCCGCAACGGAAGTGATATTTTTCTTCTACTTTTCCTTCGTCGCCTTCACGGGTATTTTAAAGCTACCACAGGTCCGCCGCGCCACTTATTGGTCGGAACGATTTGCCTTGGCCCATTGATATCGAAAAAAAATGGATCTTGCGATTTTCTCATAATTCGCGTATTACATTACTGATGCATTTATATACTATACTGCGTTATACAGTACTTTTATTATTTGCGACTTCCGTATTTTTTTCACTTCATCATAAAATGTTGAAATCTTTCCATTTCAGTGTATTTCACATATGCAGCAATAAAATGGATTTGACATCGTAATGAAACTAGCATTCTTGTTTGATTTATTCAACAAGTATTCGTCATGAATACATGAACAAAAAATAAATCTACATTGTATGTCACATCTTTCCAGATTTGCCAAGAAGCTGAGAGGGTCAGTGCTCACCTTAGTGCAACATTACTGTATTCTCCCAGGCTATCCAAATAACTCATGATATTGCAATTTTGAGTTGGATTTTTTCCAGTATTGGAAACGGTCGTAATCATTTACATCAATTTACAGTTTTCTCTAAAATGACACACCAGTTGCCCTGATCATGGTAGCTTCTCTGCAGTTTGATTCCCTTCACCTGCATACACAACTGCTCCAGTTCTCCCTGCTGGAATACATGGTAATAACGGTGAAAGACACGCTCCACGCTGGTCGGTGAATGATGCTGACTGTCAGTATTACTGTGGGATCTTAAGTCAGGGCCGTCTGGAAACGAGCCTGTTGAAAACTTTGTTTTGTCTTTATTGGTTCTTGCCTCCTCTGCCTCACCCTTGCTTTTTCCTCGTTTCCCCTCTTTTAGATGCCATGGTACCAGAAGATCCTGTGAGTTGAATGCTGTGCGATTAATATGAACACTAACTTTGTCAAGAGTCACTGTGCAATCATCTGCAGTTTTTTTGTTGTTATCTTCAAGATTGCTTCTGACACAGGCACTGGATTTCCCTTGAGGCTCTGTGGTGACACCACATGTGTCATTGCTAGGATTGTTGTTTTTAAGGTACTTCGACTTCTGCTCCTTGTACTCTTGCTCAAAAGCCCAGACATAGATGAGAGCATGACCCCCAGGCTTCAAAAGTCTCACCAACTCTTTCACAGCTGCCAAGCGTCGCTCCTACAACACAATAATTGACAAGCATTTGAAATTAAGCTTTAAGAAAAACGGGAACTTGGGATTTTATTTACCTATATATAGCAAAGAATATCTCATAGCTCTATTAAACACTATTGTAAACAAATCCACAAACGAGTCTTCCCTGAACCCTGGTAGTGCTCAATTATCACATCAGTCCTCAAATCAGCAAACCCCACAATAACCAACAACTACAGACCTATAAGAATCCTCCCAGGGTAGGTCAAAATAGTGTGCAACAAAAATGTTTATCAAAAGCACAAATTCTATACATATTGTTCAGCATTTTAATTCCCATGCCTTCAAAGAAATGAAATATTGTGATGGTATGATTGAGGCTATATCACCTTCCATAGGTTATAATTAATTCCTTGTTGTTTTTTATTTTTTACCTCAAATAACAAGAGCCATCTAATTAACCTTTTAATAATACTATGGTCAAATTGGGATCTGGAGCCAATGCAGCCGCAAGCTTTACTAACCATGAATTTTAATTGTTTTTTTTTAATGGCTAGTCTGATTTTAGGCAAGATTTACTGTATTAAATAAATACACAACTGGCTGCTTATAGAATGGGTATGCAAAACAGCACTTGAAAGGAAAAAATAGTGCAAAAATGTGATGCTCATTAAGAATGACTCACAAATATTTCATGAATATTTCAGGAGATTGTGGTCTGGTTAAAGTCAAGTCTACTATGGCCTTTCTTGGATCTGGTGAAGTAGTATCATGTTTTAAATGAAGTTTTCCCGAAATTTGTTTGAAGTTTGAATTTGGTTAGGCATTATAAGTCAACTTCTATATTTTTTAAGCCATATCGACAGAGAGTGAGAAAATATAAATGTACCTAAATATTATCTGTTTTTGGTATTTGTTTTGTACAAAATGTGTACTTTCAGAATACATACCGCTGTGGAAAAGTGGTGTATGACAGCTATAGAGATACAGGCATCACAAGAAGCCGTGCGAAGTGGGACATGAAGGGCATCAGCCACAAATGCCTGGAAACCTCGGTTGATACAAATTTGAATGAGGGCACTGCTCCTGTCACAGCCCACCTATAATATATAAAAAAGACATGTTTCAAATATCAAATGATTTTTCATCAGCCAAAGATAGAGGTGATCATAAAACAATGGACAAAAGATAGCATTAAATTTTAGAGTACACACAAAGGTGGAACTCTACAAGGGCAAAAGGCTGAATCTTCCCTGTGCCAGTTTCCAGTACAGTGGTACCTCGACATACGAGCATTTCGAGATACGAGTAAAATTTTGAGCAAATAATTATCTCTAGATACGAGAAAAATTTCGAGATACGAGAAAAATTTCGAGATACGAGAAAGCCAGGTGGCCAAGACATGTGAGGCTGTTAATCTGTTTTGCCGCATCTTTTTCGTGTATAATAGATATATCTACGAGCACTGTTGCATTTTTTTTCCGTCACTCAGCGCGAATGCTGGAGCGATCGCTAATACGAGGAGTATAGTATATTACTTCTCATTGGCTGCTCATAAGAACAACAGGGGCACTAGCTCTCTCCCCCGCAACTCCTCGTGTAATATTTCTGGTCGCAACTGCCTCATTGTAATGTCTCTGCGAGCGTAGCATTTTTTCTGTTTAAATTTGTTTGTGTTATACAGTGTTCCCCTGCTATTTCGCGGTTCAGCTGTTGCGGACTCAGAGCTTCGCAGATTTTTTTTGGAAAAATAAATAAATAAATAAAATACAAATATTACATTGAAACAAAATATTTCACAGGTTTTTTGTTATAACATGAATTTCACTCTCTCTACCCCTATTCTATATGGTGTACTGTATACAGGGGGGTAAAAAAAATAATAATTTTGGAATTAAATTCAAATTAAGCATTTTTGAAGGGGAATCCCTACTTCGCGGAAATGCACCTATCGCGGGTGGTCCCGGTCCCCATTAACCGCGATAAGCGAGGGAACACTGTATTACGATTAACCGATGCAAAAAGTCTCCCCCGCAAACTCCCCCCACCGCCCTCCTATGTCCCTCTCTCTCTCTACCCTCCGCAAAATCTGTCTAATTTTAGTTCTACTAAACACATTTTAGTAATACTTAACCACTAGACCGAAAGACCTGTGACCAAAAGACCGAGCACCCGGTTTACGGTCTTTTTGGTCGCCGGTCTTTTTGGTCGCCGGTCTTTTTGGTCGCCGGTCTTTTTGGTCGCCGGTCTTTTTGGTCGCCGGTCTTTTTGGTCGCCGGTCTTTTTGGTCGCCGGTCTTTTTGGTCGCCGGTCTTTTGGTCGCCGGTCTTTTGGTCGCCAGTCTTTTGGTCGCCAGTCTTTTGGTCGCCAGTCTTTTGGTCGCCAGTCTTTTGGTCACCAGTCTTTTGGTCCCTTTTGGTCGCCGGTCAAATGGTGACAGAGAGTTTACTGTTGAAAGCAGCTCTCAAAATTATATTCGAGAGAGTTTAATATCTAAGAGAGAGTTTAATATCTAAGAGAGAGAGTTTAATATCTAAGAGAGAGAGTTTAATATCTAAGAGAGATAGTTTAATATCTAAGAGAGTTAAATGTCTCAGTACTGTTTAATATCTAAGCGACCAAAAGGGACCAAAACACCGGCGACCAAACGTTAGCAAGTGGAAGAAGCTGAGTTTCTGCAGATGTAAGGCAAAAGGCTTGAGCAATGGATGTCCTATAGCAAACATCTTTATACAAAGACTGGCAGGCACAGTCAGAAGAGTTGGACAACAAGTCTGAATGGATTGTGGATGCCTAAGCTAAAGTGTCTGCTAGCACAGGGGTTCGAGCTTTCATCAAAACTTGCATAACTTCAACGATGCCCACAGTGACAACTCTGACTGGGGGTCCAACACACTGAAATGCAACCCAGCGTGTTGGATGGTGAATTCGCCCACTTGGCCGAACTCTTTATGTCGAATACAGACATTGAGGACTGCTTGAATGCTTTGACTTAGAGCTGAGTGATATGAAAGTAAAAAAATCAAAAGAAAGTACATTGAAACCTCCGTGACGGTGGATTTTTTTAGAGGTACGAGCTCCGGGTAGAAGACACTGTGGCAAGATAGTGTCTTCTGGGCAGACAAGAGGATCAGTAGCCTTGGTGAGGGTGGATTTTTCCCAGAAGTGCGATGGTAGAAATAATAGGGATGATCCTAATTTGAGGTTTTTCGCTTACCTTGGGCATGTTTGGACTACATTATCCGCGAAATTCGAGGGAATACTGTACAGAACTATTTGGGAAGGAGGGAAAACAGAAAAGAAAAACAAGATGATCGTAAACTGACACAATGGTGTTTGGTTACTTCGATGAATAACTGGAAGCTGTGTGTTGTCAGTTGTAATGCCTTTCAAATACTTGACATGATCCGAGTCATGCAGAAAAAATAACATGATAACAGTAAGAAAAATATAACAGCACTTACACTAATGACCTCTGGGTTGACACCCAGATACTTTCCATTTCCACAGCCAACATCAGCCAGTACGTTTCCAGGTGAGAGCAAAGACAAAAAGTGGCAGACTTGTGGCCAGGGGGAGTGGCGCGTGCTGCTGAAGTGGGGGGCGATTGCGTTGTACACACGATGAACGTACTCCACCTCCAGACGGGCAGCATCACTGGGGCCTCGAGGAATTGAGGGGGGAGATGGGGAAGATGGTAGAGATGGAGCTCCTTGACTATCGCAGACCATTGGAAAGGCTAAAATATATGGAAGATAAATGATCTTAAGACTTTACTAAAATCGTTCTTTATTCATTCGCACATTTTCTGAAGCGCTTTATCCTCACTAGGGTCGCGGAAGATGCTGGAGCCTATCCCAGCTGACTTTAGGCCAGAGGTAGGGGACATCCTCTATCGGTGGCCAGCCGATCGCAGGGCACAAGCAGACGGACAACCATTCGCACTCACACCCATACCTGGGAGCAAATAAGATTGTCCAATAAGCCTACCATGCATGTTTTTGGAATTTTGGAGGAAACCATAGTACCTTAGCAAGCCCGGGGAGAACATGCACATTTCTAAAATCATTGTGCAGTAAACATTAAAATATACCTATAATCAAAAAGCACAGTGTCATGTCATAAAGTACTTGAATAGAGCTCACCACAGCGACAGGGATCGATTCTGATCTTGCGAAAAGTGAAAGACGTGCGAGTGCCCCTTTTGCTTAAGGTGAGTTGGTTCAGAGGCCCATGGTCACATGTTGTCAGAGCCAGGCATTGTGGGTCGCTGGCAGGCACCATGTCAAATTTACGTGGAGTGATTCTATTTATTTTTGAGAAACAAAAAGAGGTTGGTTTACATGTTTTCTTCACCTCTAACGTAATGGGTTAGAGAGAAGCAAGTTCTCTTCTTTACAGGCGTAACAGATAGAAAAATGTTGGGTTTATTCTGTATTACTATTATAAATATAGTTGTATTAAGTCATTTCTTTGTTAAATCATTCTCTTATTATTCTCAGTGTTGCGAGGTCACCAATAACCGCCAAGTCATCTTTAACCTGGACTGCCTGTTCCAGGATGTTTATACAAACAATTCACCCAATCTGAGTCTTCGAGATTCGGTGGTCCCTTTTGTAACGAGCCCAGGGCTATTCGGCCAATAACAAGAATGTTGCTTCTGTTATTTACAACATAGTGACGCACCTCGGGTTTTTCTTTATGTAATTATTATATGATTCTTAGGTCAAGGAAGGCATAATTGTTCTAATCTAAATGTTGTTAGGTCTAGTCTCCTGTTTTTGTTATTGGTAAAATACTTTGATTGTTATTGTAGTTCCAGATGTTGTTTTTACTCATACGTGATGGAATGATCAACAACTCTGTAAATTGTTTTGATTCATGGCAATAAGAGTCGTACGAAAATGTCTACTCGGGGAGACGTTCGGAAGTTGTAGGAGAAACTCTGGCTTGCTGAATCTCCCCTCTGAGGTTTTTATCCGTGATCCATTCTATTTAATTAAATGTCAATAATTGAATAAGATGTCTGCCTGCAGTTATTCATAATTACGAACAAGGGTAATTATTAATGAACCTAACAAAAAACATTAACAAAATTTATCTAACTCTGCAGTGACCTTACCCATGCGTCCAGAGATACCGGCTTTCCCCTCGCATCACCAAGAGGCTCCGTCCTGGCAAAAAAACATTTACAACACGACCGTCGGGATGTCGAAACTCCATCACAGTCTGTAAAAATACATGCACCCAGAAATCATAAAATATTAAAGGCAATAACACCAAGACAGCTTGGAATGAAGAAACAGTCTGTAAACAGGAAATGGGGCAATTCATTTGTTACTGATCAACGCCTTTTACATTGGCACTACAAGATACATGTGTGAGACCATGAACTTAATTACTTTTTCTCAGTGGCGGGCTGTGAGGGCCTTCAAGGCCTTCTCTGCTGGCCTAAGAAATATCTGAATCATATATTATATTTTGTCCATCAATACTTATTAAAGAATTCCAAATTGTCTGTTAGCTTCCTTTCATTGCTTTTCCCCCTGGTTGCACTGCTTCCAGATGTGTGTTTTCATATTGAAGCATTTAACCAATCACATTTCAGCCATTATTTGTTGCCAGGGTCAGAAATCTGCCTCGAGGCCTTCACAATCAGTTCTGCAGGCTCTGCTGCATTAAACAAGTGTCGATAAGACTGTTGTTTAACCAATCAGAATTCTATTTGGTGACGCCAAGGCCATTTCGCAGGCGGAAGGGATAGGTCATCGCCTTCACCAACTATGATTAGCTAGTAGGCGGATCAAAGCCAAAGTTAGCCAGCCAGAGATCACAAACTCCACCCACAATGGTAGATGGAGGAAAACAAATGGATTTGGTTGCAGATTGGCACACAAAGCTATTTTCCAAACTGACTTTTCCAGAAAAAAATGGACATCATTAAGAAAGGGCGGTCAACTCCAAAGCTAGCCAGCCTGTTACAGCCGGGAAAAGGGTGTGTCCGCCACTTTCAGTGCGCTAACTATGAGAGCTACCAAGCTGTGTTTGGAGCAAGCTGTAAAAGCAAATATATTGGTGTGTGGATTTAAAGCCATTTGCAAGACGGACTATACCAGAAATATGACAGGACAGGCTCGACCTTCATCATTGGCTTTGATGGCGATAAAAAAGAAGGAAGGAAGAAAGGAGGATGGATATTGTGTAGTTAAAAAGGATTTTTGGTGAGTGAAATATGGTTACATTCCTAAATAATATTTCAGTTGTGGGCCCGGTTCTGATATCTGAAAAGCGCCAGTATTTGTATTTAATCACTAAATGCTGCTCGGATGTGGATTTTACCCCATTTTAGTGCAATTTTTGGCCATTTTGCCATTGACCTCCATCACAGTCTTTTCCCGGGGAAATCACCCCCTGGTATGGTTGTAATGTCTGAAAAGCTCCAGTATTTGTATTTAATCAATAAATGCTGCTAGGAAGTGAATTTAACCCCATTTTTGTGCCTTGATTTTTTTTCCGTCGCAGCTATAGCTGCAGTCGGTTTTATAACATAAAATTGTTTTTGAGGGTTGGATGGATTTGTTGAAGGCCCTACGAGAAAATGCACGGACCGCCACTGATTTTACTAAAATGTTTTAAATCTTAACCAGAGAATAAAGGGGTGTCATAGCAGTGGTGTTGTTGTCAGTAATTAAGGAACAGAAGCATTTTCTTGAGCAAGTCAGTGTTTCAACATTTATTGTTTACCACAATGACAGGCCTTTCGTGAGCAGAAACTAACTCTTGTGGAAAATTATAGCGACCCCATTTCTAACTGCATTCTGGCATACAGTCTGATAGCAGGTACATTGAATTATCTGAAGAGAAGAACAGTGTGCTTTTGTGTTTGTGTGCGATTTGTGTTGATTTAACACGGGCAAATGAGTCACTGTCTCCTGAATCAAAGGTTTAAAATTTGTTTCTTCAATCTCACACATACATAGACCGATGATGAATGAGTCTTTTAACAACACTTTGGAAAAAAATAATCAATGTTTTATGTGTGAGGTGTCAATTATTTAAAAATTATTCACTCTGTCTATCTCTTTGTTATTTTTGGTGATGTAGGACTGAACCGAGACTTATGAAGAGCTTCTTTGCAATTTTACAGATAAAATCTATTAGGTTAATTTTAGGACAGTTACTATTTCATACCTTTGCCCCCAGGCTTAGAGAAAGGATGGTGTCCTCAAAGGCAGAATGAGTGTCCACGTGAGGAGGTATACCTACAAAAATGACCAATCACTATTTCATTTACATGTCCTTCATTTACATATATACAATTAATGCTTGTTTATGAATTACAGTAACACCTCGACATTCAAGTGCCCCGACATACGAGCAATTTGAGATACGATTAAAATTACAGTCAATATGATATAAACATTTGAATTAATTGAGGCAACTCCATGCTAATTGTTTTCTTTTCTAAAGCGTTTGATTGCCTTGCATTTGTAAATAACCTACTGCGTCTAAGTAGTTATTAACAAAAATATGAAAAAATAAGGAAAAATGTTAAAAGGACAAGTTCCAAATATTCCGGAACTGCATATGGCTGTCAGTATTTGACCAAAAAATGCTATTTGTGTAAAAATGACAAACGTTCCGCTTGCTGCGTTAGCATTTTAAGGAGGTAGTTGTTTGCCTGTTACAAGAACAATATGACTACCTATAAAAGAATATGTGGAATTGCAAACCTTGTCCAGACTCATACTGGTTTACAGTCAGCTGGTCAGGCATGATCGTCAAATGTCCATCTTCCATACACCGCTGCAGTACAGGCTGACACTTCTCAGGAAGACCTGGATACAAAATTTTGCATCCACATTTGCTTCTTCTGTCTACTTTTTGTCTAAATGTTGATGAAATTAAATAGGTGTAGTTAAATGCAACTCATCGTACCACCAGGTAATGGTTTGTCTTTGTCCACATTGTTGTTGTCATAGCGAAATTCAAAGCCGAAATGTTTGACTCTTCTATGCTTCATAGCTTTTTGGGCTACAAGAGAAGAAGACAGCCGAGTTGGTAAACAAGTACAACAAAATAGTCTTCTACAGGAAAAATTACTGCAGTGGTTGTACAGATACTCCCCTACTAACGAACATGCGGTACATACAAACATGTCTGCAAATTGCGTTTATGTCAAAAAATGTTCGTAAGTTCGATTTTGTATTGCGCGCCGCTTTCCGCGTAGTTCTTCTTTCCGTCGCTAATACCGACACCTGGCGCTGTGAGCTCAGCTCACCCAGCATCCACCTTCCTCTACCCAGTTCGTTGTAGTGCGGAAGTGTGTGACGTATCTCCAGTGCGCAATGAACCCTTTTCATTTCTATCATTAAATATCTCGTGCATCCATTATTCAATAAGGTTGGTGAAAAGCGTAAGGCTTCTAGTGAGGGACGTGCAAGGAAGAGGCAAGCCATTTCATTTGAAGCGAAAGTGGCAATAATAAAGAAGCTTGATGGGCGTAAGAAAGTGGTTAGTGTTGCACGGGAATACAACTTGAATCGTTCGACCGTCAGTACCATTTATAAACAGAAAGATCATGCAGCAGGATCCAAATATTGAACGTTGCACAAAGGTTGAAAATCAATTGAATGAGGCCATACAGAGCTACCGCATTTATGGTGAAAAAAAGAAGAAAACTGTGCAATCGTCATTTGATAGCTTATTTCCGCCAGTTTCTTGTAAATCTCTCTCTCCATCTCTCTAATGTATGTATACAGTACTGTATGTATTCTCTCTTTTTTTTTTTTTTTTAAATCAGTACAAAACAATGCTGGTTACTTATAGTGTTCCCTCGGTTATCGCGGTTAATGGGGACCGGGACCACCCGCTATAAGTGAATTTCCGCGAAGTAGGGATTCCCCTTCAAAAATGCTTAATTTGAATTTAATTCCCCCCCCAAAATTTTTTTTAAATTTTTTTTTTTTTATTTAATTTAAAAAATATATAATTTACCCCCTGTATACAGTACACCATATACAATACGGGTAGAGAGAGTGAAATACATGTTATAACAAAAAAAAACTAAAATATGTTGTTTCAATGTATTCTTTGTATTTGTTTTCCCAAAAAAAATCCGCGAAGCTCTGAGTCCGCAGTAGCTGAACCGCAAAGTAGCGGGGGAACACTGTACAAGCCCTGAACATACAAATGCACTTGTATAAACCTACAATATATTTATATAAGCCTTACACACAAACTATAATACAAAATATAGCACTGAATCAACTTCAATTAGAAAAATTTCAACTTATGAACAAGCACTGGGAACCTAACTCGTTCGTACGTAGGAGAGCGTCTGTATACCCACAGGAGGGTCAAAAGTAATTATCGCAGTTACTAAATTCACTGGTTAGTTGAAAAAAATCTGGAATTATCAGCTATCAAAGAAAGAAAAGGAAATTATAACGATACAATGCACAAATATTAACTAAATGTATCCAAAGAAAGTATTAAGTTGTTTATATTGATATATTAAAATAGTAATTATAAAGCACTAGAAAATTGTTTCGCAAATGCCAGTTTCCTCTGTTAAACAACTGTCAAGCCCACAAAAGGGCAAAGACAATCCCTTAATTTTAGTTTAATGAAGCTACTATTTGTTCAAATGTATTGTATACACCTCTTTAAAGTTTAATAAAAGTTACAAATGCTTTGATCTTGTCCCATCATTGTTCAGTTTATGATGATGTGAGGAACAATTGCTGGATTTGTTACAACTTCCCATAGCAATCCTTGCTTTCAAAACAAGTCAAACGTCAACAAGCATCATAGAAAGGATTGTATTAGACCATACAAGTGGCTCTTTAGGGTAGGAAGGAACCTTTATCACAGAGAGATCCATAAACAATTTCTCTTTTAAATGTTATTCCTTGAGAGCCATACTCGAAAGTAAAAGTAAAAATACATAAAAGATTGAGATTTTTAGTAATTTTACCACTTTGAAAGTACACAAATTCTCCGAATTCTTTTGACATCATTGTTACGCTGTAGTTAATCAATGAGTATCAATGTGGAAGAGTCTAATGAAAAAAATGTGATGATTAAAAAGGCGGTAGATGTAATGCCGACATGACGCTCTTTTGGTGCATTCAAGACTGTTAGCAGGGTTGTTTTTTTTAACATCACAGGTTAGGGAAGAGCCATATATATCTATCAAAAGAGCCACATTAGGCTCCCGAGCAATAGGTTCCCGACTCGTGCTTTAGGGGGTCTCATGTGTTGGAGCCTATCTCAGCTGACTTTGGGTCAGAGGTGGATGCTGAATTGGTGGCCGGCCAATCGCTGAGACAAACAACCATTTATGCTCACACTCATACCTAGGTGCAATTTAGAACGTCCAATCAGCCTACCATGCATGTCTTTGGAATAAGGAAGGAAACCGGACTAGCTGGAGAAAACCCACGCAGGCCCAGGGAGAACATGCAAACTCCACACAGGAGGAGCAACCTGGACTAGAACCCAGGTCCCCCACTGTGAGGCCGACGCGCTAACCACTCTCCCGCCGGGCCGCCTGCCTTATTGGGCACATTGGAATATCAATAACAGTACTTAAAATTTGATTTCACTTAGTAAGCACCAGCAACCATTAAATATCACACATCACACAGAGCTCCTTCTCACCTGTGGCATCATTGTTATGAGATGACCAGTCAATGGCAGCAAGCAACACAGCTTCTTCCTCTGAAGAAACAAAGTCCTCCACCAGTACCAGTCCAGCTGGCATAGTCACAGATATCTGCTGCTCACATGGAACTGCCAATATATAGTGATATGTCAAAAAAAGTGACTTTATATTTAGAAATAAATATTTAAGTGGCAGATATTCTCTCATTTTCTGAACCGCTTTATCCTCACGAGGATCACAATAGGTGCTGGAGCCTTTCCCAGCTAACTACCAGGGGTAGGGGACACCCTGAATTGGTAGCCAGCCAATCGCAGGGCACGAGGAGACAAACAACTATTCACGCTCACACTAGTAAGGGCAATTTAGAGTGTCCATTCAACCTAGCATGCATGTCTTTGGAATGTGGGAGGAAACCGGAGTACCCGGAGAAAACCCACACAACCCTGCTCCAGGGGAGAACATGCAAACTTCACACAGAAAGGTCCAAACCCAGATTTGAACCCAGGTCCCCCAATGTGAGGCCGACACACTAACCGCTCGTTCCACCGGGCCGCCCTTTGTTGTACATTGTTGTACATAAATGACGAAAAAAGTGACTAACATTCTCACACCATATTTGATTGGTGCTATATACAGTAATCCCTAGAATATCTCGGTTTCACTCCATCGCATTTTTTTTCTGAGAATTTTTTTTTGTTACTTAAATTGTTTTTGTAAGTTCAACAAAATGTGAAAATCCATGCTGAAATGCAAATGGAAGCCACTCCGCTGTCCTCCCCTTGCTACTAGAACTTAGCACTGAAGTAAAAAAAAAAAGGTTTTTCAGTTTTTAAAGAGGGGTGACCCTACTTCGTGGTTTTCCGTTTGGTGTCCGGTCTATGTTAACCACGATAATCGAGGGGTACTGTATGTTGCTGTTTTGTCTCATTGTTTCTTAAGTTGTTTGGGATAAGATCCAGCACACCCGCCTTGAGAAAATAAGCGGTATGGAAAATGAATGAATGTAATTTGGAATTAACTACCGTATTTTCACGACTATTAGGCGAACATAAATTATAAATGTTTTCCAAAATAGACAGGGCGCCTTGTAATCCAGTGCGCTTTATAAATGGACCAATACTAAAATTGTTATCACGATAAAAATAAAAATAAATCAGTCGTTAGGGTACACTGACTACTATTTTCCCATAGACAAAGTACTGCGCAGTGACTGATGGGATATATAGTAGTTCTTTTATCAATACGTCCAATGGATTGTGACCTGTATACATCGACATCAATACATCTTGACGAAGCATGTAAAGCACCGTTGGAAAATTTACGCTAGCTACCAGCTAGCTATTTGCGAATGGATTGTGGCCTGTATACATCAACATCAACAAGGCATGACGAAGCATGGAAAGCACCGTTGGAAAAGTTACGCGAGCTACCATGTGGGAATGAATTGTGGCCTGTATACATCGACAACAACGGGGAGACCAAGTTGGAAACCTTTACGTGGTGTCTCCTGAGAGGCCGCTCGCCGCGGCCTGCGAATTCCAACAAATACCACTCAGAGCTGCCAACAAGGAATGTGGCACCCTATGTTTTCATCCAGCCGGAGATATTTGACTGCCCCTCACCTCCGACTACCCCCCGGATGAAATATTCCGCGTTCCAGTGGCAGCTCTAGCGCTGTCTGAGGGTAATCCTCAGGCGCTTGTAGTGCAACAACAACAACAACACACCTTTATGAAGGGTGGCAGGCAGCGCCGGCCTAGTTACGCTAGCTACCAGCTAGCTGCTATTTGCGAATGAATTGTGGCCGCCTGCAAGAACGTATTAAACTAAGCGTTTTCGATGGACAATTGTTCAATTCGGAAAATAAGGGCTTTGATGGATTTGTGGGCAATGATGACGCGAGTACATTGTAAAATGGCTAAATAAAATACAACCGAACTCAGTTTTGCTTCAGTTGCCTTTTTAAAAAGTTTATTTAGCGTGTGGGTGTAGCGTGCATTTGGTGCATGTAGCACCAAATTAGTGTTCGCCGTTGTATTATATTGGTACTATTAGTGCAAAGTTATCACAGCCGTCAACCTGGGTGTATTGACATAAGGACTATATATCCCAGTAGTCAGAAATAGCGTCTCGGGCTGCTTCCGTAGCCAGCGCTATTACGGTTTGATATTCATCCACATATAATATATATATGCCATGCCTGGCTGCGTCTAAAAGAACGGCGCGTCCTTTGTGTGTGTAAAATACAGAAATAGCACTCGTTATTGACACTGCGGCTAATAATACGATGCGCCAAATAGTCATGAAAATACGGTATTCATTTTGAAAGCTAATGGCAATAGAGCTGTGTAACTACACTTAAATATGTCCAAAATCAGTCCCAAATGTGCTCATTTTTGTGCATGGTGTAGTTCCATCTATCTTTTAGTCCATGGGTAGGGAACCTATGGCTTACGAGCGTATTATGGATCTTTTGATATGTGCTTGTCGGCTCTCCACCAACCGTAAGCTTAAATGTGTAATTCACTGGGTCTCTGCGTAGTGCCTGAGTTTTCTCTGTCGAGGTAATTGGAATTTATTGATACACAATAGAGAAATGATTAAACTGAACTTCACTTAAGCAGCGATTGTTGACTTTTAAATCACATTGATACGACAACACTTGGGGGACATAACACTGCAGTCATGGAGTAACAGTGCACCCATTGGTCCTTGTGCCTGCAAATGCACAATTAGAAAGGTCATATTGCCCTACCACTGTGTTGCCGAGACTATCTCTTGTGTCACCAAAATGTAAATATTGTGTAGAAGAAATTGAAAGCATGAAAGTGAACTCTGTGATACCCCGACCCACTCAGGTGCCATAAGACATGCGACCAGTATCACTTTTAGGACTTTCTGCTTTCAAATTGGAGCCCAAGACTCACAAAACAATTGCCTCGAAAGACTCCACCTGTCTTGGTCCCTGTAACGCACTAAATTTAAACCTTCTTGTGCAATAACCGAGGCAAATATGTTAATGTATTCCACCGCGGCATTTGAGGCTGAACTTCCTGCTTCTCCTTGTCTCAGAACAGAGTGTTCGTTTCGTCCAGTTAGTGTTTTTGAAATTATCAAACCAGGCACAAAACTTAGTTTTGCTGCGTCTTTCTCAGATGTTTGCTTTGTTTTCAAGTACAAGTAGTTTTCTTTTTCGCATATTATCGACTCGGACAAGCTATGTCCCGCTAATTGTTTATTTTCTATTTATATTAAAAGAAGGCTCTACATCTCATTATGAATGACATTACACAGCTTGGAAACTATGGTGAGTTCTTTGGAAGGCTTGACATCCTTCATCCTTTTGCTTAAGGATGGTACATGGTCAAAGTCCTCCTTTCGTTTTGGCGAGACAGTGCAGTCACGCATACACCACTCTCATGTTTTTCAATTACTTTGTCCTTAATATCTATTGTCATCATATGTTTTTTCTTCTCACTACCCCTAATTGCACTGAATGGCTTAGGACCCATTGTTTTTCCCTTTAATTCTGCACTGATTAACACAAAAAAAGTAAAATGCAACCTGTATGATCAGTGCTCGTAGATATCTTCACGCGAGCGAAATGCAGCGAGAAACACAGTGCGCTGTTATTATAGACAAACTCTCGTGGACTCGGCCACCTGGCTGTCTTGTATGCTCGCATCTCCAATTTGTCTCGTATCACAAGGAAAATATTTGCACAGAATTTCCATTGTGTTTTAAATTTCTCCCTTTTTATGTTGGCGTAGGAGAGTTGGGGGAGAAAATAAATGAGGTTAAACAAAATCGAGTTTTCAAAACTGCTTCGTGCTGGGTTTGTGGAAAATTGGGGCATTTGGTGATTGCCCGGACAAAAGGGTCTCTAAAAACAAGGGATGCCTGCTCAAAATGATTTGAATGAGGATTGTGAATATGAGAATGAGGCTGTTGAGCTAAATTTGATGGAAATCAAATGGATTTCCAGTACCCCCCTCGATCCTTATAATCCCGAACCCTGCTGTAGTCCAAAAAGTCAAGTCAGATGTGAAAACAGTCTAGTACCTGTGTCAACAAAGCTCAGATAAAGAGTCACATAATTCTTCTCTTTCTCTACCCTTTGAAGTTTTTGACCATTCAGGTGAATGTGAGCTTTCCGGGCATTCTCCTCAGACCTACATTGAGAGCAACAATAAAGAGTTACATTTAGTACACCCTTCCAAAACATGCTTAGACATTACCCGTATGTGACGAAAGCATAGGGCTTTTTAGGGGGCATTAAGAGGGTTTTGAGTGATCCCATCTCTTTGAGCACAGCAGACAGCTCCTCCCTACTGACACCATTCCCCAAGCCTCCATTAGCCACCACCAAACTCTGTAGAGGAAAAGAACACATCTTTATGGGATTGTCTGACCCAAAACAATCATTCCGGCGTCATCCAAATATCAAATATTATTTTAAACCTTTCATGTACAAATTATCTTTCGATTTTTAACCCTCTTGGGACACTCATTTAACTCATTGGCTGCCATTGATGGATGGATGGATACCTTTATTTATCCCGTATTTGGGAGGCGCTAGACAATTGTTACCCAACCATTTTTGAGCTGAGGCAGACTTTTTACATTACAAAAATCTCAAAGCACACCACCCTGTGAAAATCTTTAATATAATACTATATTAGTACTCCGTTTTCCTCCCACATCCCAAAAAGATGCACCGTAGGCTGATTGGACACTCTACAATTGCCCCTCGGTATGGGTCTGAGTGTGCATGGTTGTCCATCTCCTTGTGCCCTGCGATCGGCTGGCCACCGATACAGGGTGTCCCCCGCCCCTGGCCCAAAGTAAGCAGGGATAGGCTCCAGCACAACCCACGAGTGATAAAGTGGATAAAGCGGTTCAGAAAATGAATCAAAAAATATCTATGAATAAAACATCTTCATAAATGTCATTAGGATATGCACAAATCCGACTTAAATTTTACCTTATTTTACACATCTGTCCTTCTCACTTCTCATTCTTGTTCAAATGACTTTTCTGCTTAACGTGTCACTTGAAATAGTCAAGTTTCCATTTATATGCAATATTTTTCATGATTTTGCTTTGTATTATTTAATAAGGGATGGCCAATATTAATGAACATATTTATTTTCATCTTAATGAACATAAATATGTAAGATTGTAGCCGAGGGTCATTTCCATTTATAGTCCATTGTATAGGTTGAAGACAAACGATCACACATACTAGACACACACACACGCACACAACCACACACACATGGCAGATTTAGCCAGTTCTCACCCAATTTCACCGCTATTTCTTCTATTTGCACAGTAAAGTAAAAAGGAATGTAAAAAATATTAAAATGTAATTTTACAAAAAGATAGAAGGGCAGAGCTACTGCCACTGGCTGCCGGGTAAACGGCGCCGTCATAGGGACAGGGAGGGGAAGAAAAAAGTTTGGATTTTATTGTATGCGCAACAAATGATTGCTGCTGCGCGGAGAAGACAAGAGTAGTGCGCAATTGTGCACGCGCGCAGCTTAGAGGGAACATTGGCTATGACCAAAGATCCGGTTCCACAATGAGGATGGCTTGACTGGTTCCTCTTGGGCTCATGAGCACAGACTCTTTTGAAAGCCCTGGTACCGTACGTAACTGTTATTGCTCTCGTGCTTTCCTAACCTATTGTTCACCCTGCCTCTCAGCTTTGAACTGATGCTGACTTGTATGCACATGCAACAATCCACATCCCAATCCGACCCTGATGTTGTGCAACTGTCTGACACTGATTAATATGACTTTCCTATTCTGAAACACCAGGCGATCGTCCCAAGCGGGAGGTCAAGTGAGCAATTTTCCCTCAACTGTGTGAGGGTTTTCGCCCCCTTCTGGACGGTGTAAACTCCAGTTCGAAGTAATTTGTGAAGAATTTTGTTCAAAAGTAGGATCCGTAATGAATTAAATTTCGATGTTTTTATAGTCACAGCAGGAAGGAATTGTGGGACATATTGAAGCATTCAACAAATCACATTTCAGCCATTATTTGTTGCCAGGGTCAGAAATCTGCCTCGAGGCCTTTAAACTAAGTTCTGCAGGCTTTGCTGCATTAAACAAGCATCGATAAGACTGTTGTTTTAACCAATCAGAATTCGATTTGGTGACAACAAGGCCTTCTTGCAGGCGTAGGGATACATCATTGCCTTCTCATAGGCGTAGGATACGTTAGCTTTCCTCAACTATGATTGGCTAGTGATAGAGTGGACAAGCCAGAGCTACCAAACTGTATCTGGAGCGTGCTGCACGAGCAAATATATTGCTGTATTTATTTAATAGCGGTTTTGTCAACCCGCAATGGCTGAAAGAGAAGAAATTGATTTATTTTGCACATTTACTGTCAAAGCCATTTTCAAAACGGACTTTTCAAGAAAAAAAAGCTGGACATCATTAAGAAAGGTCGGACAACTCCAAAGCAAGCAAGCCTGTCACAATCGGGAACGAACATTTTCAGCACTAAAACAAATTAAAACGTTTGCCAAAAATACGACAGGATAGGCTCGACTTTCAGCATTAGCTTCGATGGCAATAGAAAAGAACAAGGAAAGAAAGGAGGATGGGTACTGTGTACAGGCAAAAAGGATTTGTGGGGATTAAAATATGGCTATATTCCCAAATAATATTTCAATTGCATGAAGTTATTATTGATGATTTTCTTGTGTCACAAGCTGTAGCTGCAGTTTAGGTTTTATAGCCATAAAATAGTTTTGGATTGATTCCGTCAGCTGAAGGCGTCGCTAGAAAATTCACGGACCGCCGCTGACTCTTACCATGCGTAAGATCACAAACATAGACATTGCCACTCGAATACCGGTTTAATGAGGGCGCTGTTTCACTTATTTACAAAACGATTCTTATGCGACAGTGAAGCCCTTTTCAATTCATGATGTCCTAAAAGCTTCAGCATCCCTGCCACCCTCGTGAAGATAAGGATAGGAAATAATATATAGTATATAGTATATCTTGCAAAACATACACAGGCAGTGGACCAGGGACACGTACGTGGGTATACGGTAAACATATGACAGCTTTCAATTTCTGTGATTCAAAATGTTTACATAAATGTGTTACCTTAGTAGGCACTGGGGTAGTGCTAATTCCTTCATGCCTCAGCAAAGTGTGACTGGATTTAATCTGTTTACGGAGAAGTTTCTTATCAATTTTACTTCTTCGGTATGCTTTGGTGTCGCATTCCACATTGACATCCATTGTGCGTGGTTTTAGGTTGGTCCGGAAGAAACAGCTAAGAAACATCGCGGGTTCCTAGAGAGGCTTTGGATTGTTGATCGTCGGTAAGGGTTATGTACGCAAGCTTATTGCATTCACCTTAAAATTTTAAAATAAATCCCTGGCCGTTTTTCAAATTAATGTATTTTATGGGCTGTTTTGCTAATTCATAATATTTTGAAACCTCCGTTTTTCAAATTAAGGTATTTTATGGGCTGTTTTGTTAATTATAAATATTTTGACTCCTCCGTTTTTCAAATTAATAAATGTTGTGGGGTTATTCTTTTAAATTCCTTTTTTTCAAATTATATTTTTTTGAAAATAATCTTCGTTTTTCAAATTAATTAATATTTGGTTTGTTTTTTGAATGAAATTGTTTCCCTCAGCCCAGCCGCTAACGGGTTAAAATTATTTTTTTTTTAAAACAAGGAAGCAGTATGGAAACTTATTGCATTCACCTTAAAAAAAATACTATCAAGCCCTGGCCTTTTTTCAAGTTAATTTATTTTTAATGAAAAAAACAATCCCAAAAATACATTCATTTTTTTATTTTTAAGGTGAATGCAATAAGCTTCCATAGTATTTTTTTAATTATCCATTATTTTAAAATTCTTGCTGCAACTAGGTCTAAAATACCTTTATGTGACAACCTTTTCTAATCCTATCCTGCTCTTCTTAAAAAAATTTTGAATCTCAAATATATAGGAAAATATCAATTTTTTGCACAAATACATTGTTTTAAGATTACAATGATTTCCAAATTAATACAATCAATGAGTTGCACTATGGAGTGCTATAGTAATATTAATGAAATATCATTTTTTAAAAGCACTTTTGTCCCTCTCTCTACTCTCCTTAGTACAGGCACTAGGCAGGGTACACTCTGAGTTGTTGGTGATAGATCTGGATGATACAACTTCAGGAGCAGGTTAAGAAAGAGTGAGATCAATTTAATAGGGAATAGGTTTATTACCAGACTGCAGGACGGGGTAGAAAGCTCAAACAGCTGTGAACCGCTCACAGTCTGTCGTCCTCGCAATTCTCTCTGAATGAACAGTAGGTCAGTCTTTATATAGGAAAACAGGGCATAGTATGGTTTCTATGACATTAACCAAACTCTGGGCAAAGACTGATTAATCAGTGGCAAGTCTCCATGGCAACGACCAAACTTTGGGAGAAGTCCGGTTAATCAGTGTCTGTCCATGACTGTCATGGAGACTTGACACTGATTAACCGTTGTCATTGACAACGACCAAGTTGGGGGCAAGTTTCTTATGACAACGATGTTTCTATACTTACAAAAACTGATACAATATGAACAAGCAATTGCCAAGCGCCATTGTCATTTTATCTTAATATTATCTTAGAGTGGTCAGCCAATTTCAGGGCAGAAGGAGACGGACAACCTTTCACGTTCACACTCATACCTAGAGGCAATTTTGAGTGTTCAATCAGCCTACCACTTGGAAGGTCATAATTTATTTTTTCCTTCATGTCTGCATTTTTGTAAAGGCAGATCTCAGATCATTCTATATTCATAACAAATACCAATTTAAGACTTTAAAAATAGACCAAAGATAGGTATCAATATCACACAGAAAGGATCAGTCATGTTTCCCTTTCTGAGCAGCTGTTGTTTTGTTGACTAAAGTGATGACAAAAAGCTCCCACTGGCAAACCCAAAGCTGGGCTACGATTACAGTACTTAAATGGCCAAAGATATGGGATTCCTAAGTTACACAACACTCACACAGAGGCTATTAGTGCACTAAGATAATTCAAATATAGACACAAACAGATGAATAACCTGACAAAGACTAACTTGTATTTACCCATTTCCTCATTTAAAATTCAAATGCCTGCAAAATTTTGTATAGCTCCATCATTAACAAAGGGTCCCTTGGACCGTTTCCATTTCATCCCTTTATATCAAGGTAACGAAACATGCTATAGAGCAGTGGTGGGCAAACTATTAAACAACGGGCCGCAGTTGGTGCGGGTTTTCATTCAAACCATTAAAATAGGACAGCTATTCACCAATCTGGTGTCCTACAAGTGCCATCAGTGGATTGCGGTCAGGTGCTTCTTGTTTTTTGCAGAAATCCCATTGGTCAAAGTGTCTGTGCTGGATCGATTGGAACATAAACCTGCACCCACAGCTGCCCTTGAGGACCTGTTAGCCCACCCCTGGCCCATACGCTACTGGTCAAATGTTCAGGATTGGTCACCTTTACAGTGTGTTTTACATGAAATCTAAAACTTCTATTTATTAAATCAGTAGCAAAATCCATCCATCTTTATCTACCATCACCTACTCCCACTTATCTGAGGACAGTTCATGGATGCAAAAAATTCTGGTTCTGAGTCAGTGTTAGGTTGTGTGCAGAGTTGGGTCCATATACAGGGAAGCTGGTGGACACATGTGAGTGGGCGAAACTAATGTTTTCTATAAACAAATAGTGGAAAATAACAAAGTACAACTGAAACCAAACTCACAGGTAAAACACGAGGGGCTTGAGGAGCATGGGGGAATGTAACCAGAGCAAGCAAGATGAGAGCAGGACAAAGCTGTACAAGACAGATGATCTGACAAAGTTCGACCAGACTTAGCATTTAAATAGACAGTCATTGGCTGACAAGACAATCAGAAACACTTGGGTGACAAGAGAAGCAGCGAGCAGAAGAGACTAGGTGTGGAAAACAACAGGTGTACACATTGGGCGAATAAAAGGACAGGTCAAGCCAAAGGGAAAAAGTCAGGACAACCCAAGGAACCTGTGTTTTAATTCACTTTTTGACCTTGCAATCATCAGATTCCATTGATGTTTGTTTTTGTAAAAGGACTCCAATAACAACAATGCGTTCAAGTCTGTGTGGTATCCTAAATCTCAGTCTGCAGAAGGTCTCCACCATGTGGACTTCCTGTGTGTGGCTCCAGTATTTTTGACCTAGGTCTACAATCTCTTGTGTCTGTTTTGCTACTGCAACCAAGAAATGTTCCGAATACAGAATAAAATAAAGTTCTTATTTAATTTAATCTAAACAATTTATTGACAGAGGAGTCAAATAGAGCTCACTGAGTCCACACTACGATCCTTTTCTTAGCAGAGATGTTAGATTGACAAAGACTATCTGAACTGTACAGTCCTTTATACACATAATAGACAAAGAGAGAGAGTGTTATTCCTTCGATTGGTCAACAGTTCATTACGTTTCTGGCCCTATCCAAAGATATGGGAAGAGTTAAGTCTCCAGTCAGTCACCGTGAAGTCTGGTCTTGGTCGCAGATGTCCTCCACTCGCTGGCTTCACGTAACTCATACCATGTTGCCCTTGTGACTTCTGGTAGGTGCTCTGGTCCACGGCTTTATTTCATCTGCTCAAATAAATTGCCTCAACTTTCTTACAGCATATTTTACTGTAATGTCACTTTTAAATGGTTGTACTGGTTCCTTCCTTTAATACCTAACAGCCTCTTAAGCCTGTCCTGGGTCGACCCCAAGCCCTCTTCCCCCTCAGGGGTGGAATCAGAGCTGCCAACCTCCGTCGAACCCATTTCAGGAGTACCCTTGTCCCATTTCCGGAGTATTTCCGGAGTGAATGTGATTCACGCAAAATCAATATAAAATGTAAAAAAAAAAATAAGAGTAGGACAATTTAAATCAAACAGTTATTATCATGTTTTTACTTGAATTGAAATATTGTGTTTTTGCAAATTATTGAAAAAGTACAGCATTATGTAAATAAGTATAAAAAAGCGAACATAGTATAATTTGTTCATCATTTGTTGGCAAATTCCAATTTCCACAACATTAACATTAAGTATTTCTGCTGGACCCTTACCAACACTTGCACTAGAGATGTGCGAATGTCGGTATGGTCAAGATGGTATATTTTGCCAAATAAGAAGTGTGACAGGGTGAAGTAGTTGATGTTATACATGAGTGCAGGTGTTAAGTTAAAAAGGGACTCATGCCGCTTAGCATGCGTTAAACCAGTGGTTTTCAAAGTGGGCGGCACCGCCCCCCGGGGGGCGGTGTGAACTTTCAGGGGGGCGCTGACGAATAAACAGGCGAATGGGGGGCGTTGAAATAGTGAAGGGGGCGATGGAGCAATTACAGTAAAATGTGACGTTGGTGTTTGTAGAAAGACCGGAAAAATTGATTGTCTGTAATAAAAAGTCGACAAAAAACAAGCTTTATTGAAACAAGAAACGTTGTCTGCTCGAGCGCTCACGAGCAGCGCGCATATACCGTATATCACTAATTGTCGCGAGTTTATCGTCGATGCAGGCGACTGGGGAAACCACCACCATCCAGTCAGCCACAGAGGAGCACACAATAGCGCGCCGGCAACGCTTAACCACAGACGTATGCGCACAGCGACCGGCTTAATGCATCAGCTATCAATTTTTATGATTCGAGGTGAACTGCGCATTGGTCTATTAAAAGAAACGAAATTAGCGAATAATATCTGAGGCGCCTGTCTTCTATTTATTTAAGCTTCGTTCGTTGGAAAGGGGTAAAGAGGGGGGCGTTGGCATTTTGGCCCGGCGGTGAAGGGGGCGGTGGCCAAAAAAGTTTGAAAATCACTGCGTTAAACACACGGCGATGACGTAATGGGCACGCGCAAGTCACGCAGTGATTAACCAATGGTCATAGACCTTGGTATAGTATAATAACGGGCTATTCAGACATTTCTCTAAGTTGGTTTGAAATACAACAAAGGACCTGTCTGATTATTTCACCCGTCTTTTAAAGGTATGTTGTTTTGTTTTGAATAACGATTGAGTGTGAGATGTGCAAGAGGCAATAGTTGCATGTGAGAAAGAACGTAATGCTTAGTGATGCTTGTTTACTTTTTTATGTGTGCGCGTAAATGTGCGAGTCTCGGGTATTGTTTACAGCAAGCTACCTTCGGCCGCTGGTTATTTACTTTTTCATGTGTGCGAGTAAATGTGCGAGTCTCGGGTATTGTTTAAAGCGAGCTACCTTCGACCGCTGGTTGTTTACTTTTTTTTATGTGTGTGCGTGAATGTGCGAGTCTCGGGTGCATTGTTTACAGCAGGCTACTTTCGGCCGCCGTTATAAGGGTAGCATAATAAGTATGCAGTATATGACGGCCTGAACAAAAGGTAACAAGTTACAATACTCATAAGTTATAATCGTTTATGCAGCAAGTACATTGCTTTGGATTATGACGGGTTGTTAATATGTTACTATGTATATATTTGAGTGTTATTGTATATTATGTTTTGTGTGAATTGCTTTGATATAACTAAAGTTGGTTTGAAATACAACAAAGGACCTGTCTGATTATTTCACCCGTCTTTTAAAGGCGAAATACTTCTACCCGTGAAAAATCGCGGGTACAACAGAAGCACTAAAGTTCTGTGAGTGTCTGGACTTTATTAATTCTCACCCTTGTGCGGATAAGGGGCTCAGAAAATGAAAATGAATTGGTTCACTGTATATTTAGGGCAGATATGCCAATCTCTACTCCACTATGATTTATGTGGTATAAAAAGGCATATATTTTACTGTACGGCGTACTGCACATGCATTAAAAATGAAAGGAAAAACTTGATTCAATTGTTACAAACGTTGTTATCATATAGACACTCTTATGCTTGAAATTGTATCCGTTTTAGCTACCGCAACCAAGATGGCGCCGTTCAAGTGGCAGTCGGCATCGGTAGCTCCGTCCACTCTTGCTCATTTTGTGATTTTGCTGCTTTTCTGTCTTAATGATTGGGTACAGGGAGATGATTTTGGCACAAAATGGATCACAATTGGATGTTAAAGTTCTGGGATTGTCTGGGCTTCTTAAACTTGTCCCCAGGCGACAGGACCTCCTGTGTGGGAGACAAAGAAGATGTTGACAGATCATTTGCATTTATCACAGTTCTTTCTTGGAACATTTTGCATAATCCAGCCAGGTACACTCTACCTAATAATTTGGATGAATCCCATTTTTGCATTGTCCTTTTCTTCTTTGATATCATTAACAACCAAATAATTCTTAATACTTAAGGTCTAATTCGCAAATCACCCCTCTATTGCTAACCACCCAAGGATAGCTAAATTTACCTGCTGAATTCCTATTGACTCATCTCACCCCCACCAAGGAGACACTGTTTACTTAAGATAAGAGCCATTTTCTGTAGCAACACTCTGCACACAAAATATTTTAACTCAAATCTACTCTCCTCAAGTTAACTCTCTGCACACCTTCAGCTGCTTTTCTCACTTTCTTTTCGATGCACTTGCAATAATATTTTCTTCATGCTTACAAAACTTCTATTTCCTCACTAAAATCTTTTCAACAATTCCCCTTCTACGCCCATCAAACCCTTCACACATCCTTCAAATTGGTACAGAAACCATGCCTCCACCCATTGCGGGAGACACAGACAGGCAACTCCCCACACTACACATCCGCGCATACCCCGCATCTAGCAACCCTCCGATCTCCATTCTGCAGTCCGGAAACAAACCCATCTTCCATATTAATCACTCACTTAATAGTTTAAACAACAATTGAATTATAAATATATCAAATTGATCTCAATACTTTGTGATTCACCCAATATTTCTGAACACACCAAGACCACAAGTCCCTGACTTTGTCTCTTGGCGGAGTCCTTAACTCTATATGTTCTACCTACGTCGGTCTAGACCACAAACATTCATGTTCTACCTACATCGGTTCAGACCACAGACATTCACGTTCTACCTACGTCGGTCTAAACCACAAACATTCATGCTCTACCTACGTCGGTTCAGACCGCAGACATTCATGTTCTACCTACGTCGGTTCAGACCGCAGACATTCACGTTCTACCTACGTCGGTCTAAACCACAAACATTCATGTTCTACCTACATCGGTCCGGACCACAAACATTCATGTCCTACCTACATCGATCCGGACCACAAACAATCATGTTCTACCTAAGTCGGTCTAGACCTCGAAAATCCTGAGTCCCTGACTCTATTAACAGACCAAGACTATAAGTCTCTGACTTATTCTTGTTCTACTTACGTTGGTCCCTGATCAAAATCTATAATTTTCTACGGACATACTATAATGTTCTACGCAAGTTGGTCCCAGACCAAAAACTATTATTTTCACCGTAAGTTGGTCCCAGACTGAAAACTGTTAATACTACCACAGTGATAATACTAATTCAAATTATCACACTTCACGGAGAGAGAAATCAAAAGGGTGAACTCACGATCTTTCTCGTTCCAAACCTGCCCAAGTTTGTTTGTAACTAAAAAAAAGACTGAATATATGCGCACAAGACTTCCTGTACTCTTTTTCACCAGTAGATGTCGGCAAAATAACACTTACTATTTGTTGGTTATTTTCTGTTTTGCAGGGATGAATTGATTCCTTATGATATTTATGCTAATTATGTGCTTTTGATTCCTACAATATCTCAGAAATATCATGTGCGATGATTTTCCCTTCAAAGTAACATTTGTACTCCCTTTTAAAACCATGAATATAGAGGTGAAAATTGTAAATCAGGGGAGGCTTAAATGCGAGAAATTGTAAAATTCAATGATTTTAAGGCAATTTTAAGGATGCCGCTTATACGCGAGAATTTGTAAAATTCAATTATTTTAAGGCAAGTTTAAGGATGCAGCTTATACACCGGGGGTGGGGAGCTTAAGTAGGACTATGTATGGTAAACAATTCCTTCAAATGTGTCACTTACCTGGATGCTTATTGTTAGGTTTGTCATTATTATATATTTGCTTGTAATATAATCATTAATATATATGTGCTTGCAATGAAGAACGCTTTGCCTTATTTTGTGTATAAAACATTACATATAGGAATGCTTTGCTTATTAGGAATGTTAGGTTCATCATTATTATAAATGTGACATTAATACAAAGCATTTTAATACATCTCTTGCAAAAGAAGTGCTCGCTCCAAAGTTAACCAAAACACCTTTGGTGGTCCCTTCTCTTTCACACCTGGACTTCTCGAGACTGTGGTTCAACAACAAACTCTTGGGTACTGTGGATTTGTTTTGGGAAACGTGGCTTCTCAAGATGGTCCGCATCAATTCTCTCTCGGGAAATTTCAACAGACCTACAATAGTTTTGAGAACTGACACTAATTGTTATGAGACTCTGAATATTTTTTAGACTTCTGTTATGCATGTTGTTTAAATCTTATGAATATATTAGCAAAAGGGACACCGGGGTCTTCACAGTCATCTGACCGGAGGCGCGTGTGGAAGAATTCTCTTCTTGCAAGAATTAAAACATATGATCTCAGATGCCTCCATTATGGAAAATTGATCTTGGAAATACTAATTGGTAGATCTATCATTTTGGTCCTTCGAAGCCTGGACTGTGGGACCAGGTTTGACCTCTCATGTATGGCCTGCTCGTTGGCTTGTTCTCCACTTGGAATAAATTGTCACCATTTCTGTAAATCATTGCTGGAGGGTTTTTTTAAGTTATGAAAATTATTCAGATCGTGGTTAAAATGAAATAAAAGTGCAACATTTGGCTAAAACTCAACGGCCAACCATCTTAAGAGTGTATGTATCCAAAATGATCATCTAGCAAGTTCTTTTTCAATGAAAAAAAAAAGTGTACTCTCATCAATGTCAAGAGTAGCTGTGGGGCTCCTTAGAAATTAGGCCTGTTTTGCTCAAACATCCATTAGGCGTCCTGCGTAATAAGGCCTACTATAAATTTTGGGGAAAAATTAAGACTTTTACGTCTTTTGAGGAGGAGATATGTTTCCTGGATTCGATGGGGGTGACTGAACAACACACATTAGAGCGGGGGAGGTGGTATGCATAAAAGATGGGGGTAGTATGTGGGATCGACAGTTTCAACAACTCCCATCTATAGACAGAAGAGACTCAGAACAATACTTTGTCAGTATTTTTAAAGCTCAGAAAGAAGAATTTTGCATATCACCCATCTTGAATTTTTGTTTACTTTGCACATAAGAAGAATATACCGTACATGGCACATACACTGCAGCAATGTACTGCATACAATATGCCCCTGAAAGTATGAGGGTATGCCGTTGACACTTCTCTGTCACCACAGCTTTCAAGAGTAACCCTGCCGACATGTTTCTATCCAACACATAACATAGACAGCTGTTAGGGTACTCTGTGCTCTATCCTGTCTGCAGACCTCAGCCTCCCATTGGGAATCCCTGGGTCAAACAACTACTTGTCACACGTTGGCAGAATTGTGCGTGATACAATGGCAGCCATTTTGATCTGTTAAAACCCTCGGGAATGGCTTGTTATGGAAAGGTTCAAGATAGAACTACTCAACCACACTTTGTCCTGCCGTGACCCAAAGTGTGCACAGGAGGTGTGTGTGTCGTGGGGTTTAGCACCATTTTGGAGATAATGCCAATCTTAACAGCTGTCAAGTGTGAGATGAGCAAAGAGGTCTGTTGGCTCACTGATACATTCCTTCTTGGGAGCAGCAAAGAAGAGGAGTAATGCAGAATTGGAAAATAAACAGTCGCTGTAAAAATCACTTGGGACCTGATCACGATATATACTTTAGAAAAGCTCAAACAAATGCAGGTCGTGTGTGGGAGTTTTGTTTTTAAACAGTTTACACAAAATACAATAATATGACCTACATTCAGAATCAATAATGATCCAATCTATTAGTTTTGGTGGGAAAAAAATTTAATCTGGATTCATCCCAAAATCTTGAAACTCTCAGTTATAACAACTTTCTCGACAATGCACGTCACACCAGATTCCATTAAATTGTTTAACTGTTGATGATATAATTCATGATTTTACACATAGATTTGACACTTTTACAATAACAATGGGCTATAAGATACAATAAAGGGTTTTCTGACCTTTCAGTGATACCGAGGCCACTAGAAAGATTTTGCCACACGATAACATGGCCAACTATTAAGACCTGATTTTATCATGTAAATTGATTTACCAGGGGGCGGCCCTGAGAAGCGACTGTTTAGCTCGTCGGCCTCACAACTCTGGGGTCCTGGGTTCAAATCCAGGTCACGTCCACCTGTGTGGAGTTCGCATGTTCTGTGTGGGCCTGCGTGGGTTTCCTTCGGGTACCTCAGCTTCATCCCACATTCTGAAAACATGCAAAGTAAGCTGATTGGACACTCTAAATTGCCCTTGTTATGGGTCGCCGGTCTTTTGGTCCCTTTTGGTCGCCGGTGTTTTGGTCCCTTTTGGTCACCGGTCTTTTGGTCCCTTTTGGTCGCCGGTCTTTTGGTCACCAGTCAAATGGTGACAGATAGTTTACTGTTGAAACCAGCTCTCAAAATTATATTAATGAGAGAGAGTTCTATATCTGAGAAAGAGAGTTTAATACCTAAGAGAGAGAGAGTTTAATCTCTAAGTACTGTTTAATATCTAAGTACATTTGACTGGAGACCAAAAGACCGGTGACCAAAAGACCGGTCACGCCGTCTCCTTGTGCCCTGCAATCAGCTCGTCACCGCCTCTGGCCCGGGGTCAGCTGGGATAGGCTCCAGCACCAAACACTAAAGCAGTTCAGAAAATGAGATGAGAAGACACAATGGAGTGGATGTTTGGTGTTGTGTCCATTAAATACATGCCACCATGATAAATTGAAGCTTTATTTGTACTCAATTTAGAAGCCTTCAATGTTTTTTTTTTATTTTCATGAGTCAATTACATTCTATTCATACTGTGCATAGCTTCACCCCTATACTGTTACACATGCCTCTAAACAAGAGATGACACATGCATTGTGTTCGAAGCAATTGTAATCCACATTGTATCTACAATAATGTACTAAAAATAACCTAGAGGCTTTTTATGGTTATGCATAAGAGATAGACTCATACCAGATTATGGAAAATAACACTTGATTGGTTGTTCATTTAAAAATGTGTGTGACATCATTTTGTTTGCATGTGAACTATGGGGCGGTCCACTGGGGTTGACTACTTTATTGGCTGACCCGGCCCCCCGTGAGAGCAGAAAGCTGGAGATAGACAAGAGAGACGAAAACTAAAGAAGTGGCTTGCTTGATAGACATTTTCAGACGAAAGACAAGCTGCATTTCTGGGGCTCTACCTTACACGTTTTCCTGTTTATGTTGAGAGCAGAGCAAGGAAAAGGTAATAAACCACTTTAAGCTCAAAGTGATGTGAAAAATATTTTTTTCTTTCTTAAGGTTGAGTGAATTATATCTGGGTTTGTGTAAAGTGATGATTGGTGAAAATGACGTACAATAGCAATGTAAGAACTCTACTTTTCTGTTTTGCTTTCAGGTGTGGCATCAGACAGGAGCAATTATTCATCCAGCCCGTCCGTCTTCACCTCAACTACTTCTATTTTGCCATCTGTCCGGTGTAGTCCAACAGTCGCTGCCTCCCACCACTGCCTCTTTCCGCACGCTGCCATGGATCGCTCGGTGCAGGAACTTTTCCTCAACTTTATGATTGTCTTAATCACTGTACTTTTGATGTGGCTGCTGGTCAAAACATATCAGGACTAACATGTGGATTGGAACATTTCCTCCAATCTCCTGTTGGAGGAGATGGGAGGGGTTTAATGAAGTCATGGGTTCTGATGCTCTTTTAAGATCAGGTCACTGATGTAGTGTTTCAATCTATGGCAAGGCTGCAATTTTGATGCAGTTAACCTATCAGGGGTATGCTGTTCTAGTATTATAAGAAGGCTTTAGTAACTTCAGAAGTCAGATATAAAAACTTTAAAAGATATTTCCAGCAGTGAGAGGACGTTAAAAAGAAATTTATAAACCACACAGCCATCTCTTTTTCATTCTTTACACCATGCAAATTCATTGTGTCCATTTGTTCAAACAATGTTGTGTCATCAATAATCAGATGACAGATGATTTTATGCATTCACCCATTTATATCTGTTTGTATGTCCTACTTTATAATTCTGTTTTACAGATTATTTTAAAAAGAATGTAAAAAAGGTTGTTGCTCATTTCTTGCTGAATTTACACACCATGGTTGATGTTTTTTAAGGTCAAGTATGTGTTTCAGGGCATATGAGAATCACGCAAAGTTGCAGGATGTTACGGGTTCATTTATTATTTGACTGGATGAGAAAGTATGCATTTAGAAGGAACTGGTCAAGAGCAATGGGAGGGCACAACAGATAAAATGGTAAGTTTACACCATCAGCTTAGTCTCATAGCAATGTCTTTGTATGAATAAAATTAAATTATATGGTGGTAGCATCACACCTTTGTGGCGTCGTGTAAAATAAGTAGCAAATATAACTGTTTTGGCTGAGTCAGCATATGTGCTTAAGAGGCTTGGCCTATTACGGAGGTCAGCAATCTGTGGCAATTTAGTGCTTTCTCAAGCTTTTTTTTGCAAAATGCAAAAAGATGTAGGAGGCAAATATATTTTTCTTGTTTTAACATGGTTTCTGTATGAGGACAAACATTCTTATTGTTTTCCAAAGCTGTGAAAATGTGTAGAATAAATTAATTAAATTTAATTAAATTTTGACAGTTTGTCAGGCCCCAGACCAGACTGGTGGCTGGTTGCGCCTGTCATCCAATCACAGACCCAGCCCCTAATGACTCGAGCGCTTCCAGGTGTGAGTCATTAGCCAGTGAGGAGTATGTGAAGCCATCAGGAATATGACCACGCCGCTGGATCGTCTCATCAATTCACTGTTGGGTACTCTTTCACGTTGTCTCCTTGCCTGCCTTTATTGATATACGACCTCTTGTTTTGCTCCCAGGATTCTGACCACGTTCAGCCACACGACTACTGATCACAGACGACATACAACGACTTCGCCTGCGCCCATGTACCCTCCACTCTGGACTTCACGACTGACTTCACGGCTATCGACCTTCCTTCTACGACTAATGACTCGCCTATGCTTTCCCCTCTTGTGCTTGCTGATAGATCTGAAAATACAACTTCAGGAGCAGGTTCAGAAAGAGTGAAATCAATTGAATAGGAAATAGGTTTATTACCGGACGGCAGGATGGGGGAGAATGCTCAAACAGCTGTGAACCGCTCACAGTCTGTCGTCCTCGCAATTCTCCCCTAAATGAACATTGGGTCAGTCTTTATATAGGAAAACAGGGCATAGTATGGTTTCTATGACAACGACAAAACTCTGGGCAAAGTCTGATTAATCAGTGACAGGTCTCCATGGCAACAACCAAACATTGGGCAAAGTCCGGTTAATCAGTTTAAAGTCTCCATGACAACGACCAAACTCGGGGAAAGTTTCTTATGACAACGATGTTTCTATACTCACAAAAACTGATACAACATGAACAAGCAATTGCAAAGCAACGTTGTCATTTTATCTTAATGTTATCTTACAATTCCCTCCTGTTGTAAGTATAAAAACATTGGAACTTTGTTTCTTCACAAATGATTTTGAACTGGAGTTTAGACCGGACAGAAGGGGGCGAAAACTTGAGGGAAAATTGCTTCCTTGCCCTCCCGTTGGGGACAATCGCCTCATGGTCTGGCGTCTCAGAATAGGAAAGACATATTAATCAGTGTTAGACAATAGCGCAACATCAGGGTCAGACTGGGGTATGGATTGTTGCATGTGTATATGAGTTAGGATTAGCTGGGTTTCAACAATCATGGTACGTTCGAGTGTGGCATTCATGGTACATTTGATCAAAGCTCAGAAGCAGGGTAAACAACACGTTAGGATAACACGCACGAGAGCAGTACAAGTTACAAATGGTACTAGGGCTTTCAAAAGAGTCGGTGTCCATGAGCCCAAGAGAAACCAGTCAAGCCATCCTCGTTATGGAACCGGATATCCGGTCACAGCGCTCCGCATATTCCTCATAGCCTGCAGGGCATCAAGGACCAAGCAGGACGTGCCGGCAGGGATGAAAGCGCAGCACGAGTGTCCCACCACGGCACACACACCTCCTCGCTGGGCGGCCACTCCGTCAAGAGCAGTGCAGCGCTGGACAATCACCTGGGCCATGGCGGCTACCCGGAAGTCGGGATCCACCAGTCGCCGGTGAACGGGAGGTTAGAAGACCCTGACGCCAGGCCGGACAACTTTTTCAATTTCTTATGGCCATCCTTGGTGCGCAAATTTATTGAATATATCCACCATGAAAAGTTGACGAGTATATTTAAATTCAAATACAGGCATCAAATGGTTAAATGTTATTTTAACGCCGCAGCCAGACTGATGTGCCGACTCAGGCGTGGAACCCGCAGTCAATGGTCTCCAGACGCAGGGTGTTTCTTGCCACTCCCACCCAGGGGAGCAGAGCCATTGGGATTTTGGAGGAGACTGACCAGTGTTTGTATTTGAGGGGCACATCCGAGCCAGACACCGGATCCTGGTTGTGAGCTCTGACACTCGTTCATCAGTTTTGACCGTGGTGGCCAACTTGGTGAAGTTAGCGGTAAAAATCACACGGTGAGGTCCTTCCCCACGTGGAGATGACCAGCACTTTCTTCTTATCATCTTGACGAGTGCCTGGTCGCCTGGGGACAGGACCTCCTGTGTGGGAGATCGAGAAGATGTTGGCAGTATCATTTGCATTTATCACAATTCTTTCTTGGAACATTTTGCATAACCACTGAGTGAGAGAATCTGTTTTTCAAGTCTCCTCCACTACCAGTCTGACTCTTTCTGTTCCGTTGGTTCTTTCAATGAGTCCAGCACTTTGGGGGCGGCAGGCATAATGATTTCTCAGATCGAGTCCAAGATGCCGTCTCATAGGTCGGATCACGTGGCTGACGAAGCGAGCACCACTCCAAATGACTCGTGGTATTCCATGGCTTGGAATGATCATTTTACATAAGGCTTTTGCGACTGCCGTGACGTCTGCTTCCTTGGATGGACATATCTCAACCCACTTGGTCAATGACCACCAGACAGTACCTGTATACGCCACCTTGGTTCAGCTCGTTGAAATCCATATTTCGAACTTGAAGACAGTTTCTGCAATTTTTTTTAAAGTAGGTTTGGAAACCTCTGGGACTATACTATCCCTCCTCTTGAGACATGGTTTCTCACATGGCTCAATTTGACAAACACTTCAAACAATGATCATGAAACGCATGTCTTGTTTGCATAGAAGCCGTTCTTGTGTTGAGTGGCTCCTTCCATTGTAGTTTCTCTTTTTCTGATCGTTTATTTTAACCCTTTGTAAAAGGTTTAGTCTTAATTAAAACGCTTTCACCTTTTTTGCATATGGAGACAATAACACACAATAAAAGAGTTCCCTATGGTTATATGGCATTGCTTGCTTAGCAATAATCTTTCCAATCAATATTGGAGTGGTTGCCGTTTCGTTTTATTACGTCAGAAAGTTTATCACACCAGTCTCCTCAAACGTTTCAACTGAGAGAACCTTCTTACTGTGCAAAACGTGGACCCACATCCCCATCTCGGCTATTTTCGCGTCTGTTGGTTGGTCAGCAATGCTTGGTATGGACGTTCCCACTTTAAGGCACCACCTCGCACCATCGTTGGTCCGTTTCCTGTTGAGAAGCACAGTCTCACTCTGCTAAACCAATTCAATGCATTTCCTTAAAGATTTTTTATTTAATCTCTCTCTCGCTCTCTTGCTCTCTCTCTCTGCCTCTTTCTCTGTCACCCCTTCCACTGCTTTTCCTACACTTTCTTTTCTATGCACTTGCAATAATCTTTTCTTCATCCTTTTTTATCTTTAATTTTCAATTCAATAAAAATTCAATTTCGCAGAGCAGATTATTTGTTCCTCCATGTCAAGTTTGACATTTGGAGTGCTGCAATCTGATCAAAAATTTTCATTTGAGGAAGTATTTTTCCCATAATTTGTCACCACCATGCCTTATAAAGGGCTTATTGGCGATTTCAAAAATTGACTGGCGTACAGTTAAAAAGGATTTTTGGTGAGTAAAATATGGCGATATTCCTAAATAATATTTCAATAGTACGAGGTTGTTATTGAGGATTTTTTATGTCTCACAGCTGTCGCTGCAGTAGAGGTTTTATAGCCATAAAATAGTTTTTGAGGGTTGGATTGATTCCGTTAGAAGGCGCTACTAGAAAATGCACGGACCGCCACTGTTAAGTTCCACCTGACCAGCAAACTACAATAAGTGAGGATAATCGGTACACATTCGTTATACAAAAATATGGATCATATATACTGTATATTATAAGACAGATAACATTGGATTGGATAACTTTATTCATCCCGTATTCGGGAAATTTCATTGTCAAGGTAGCAAGACGGTGAGGATGCGGAAATAGGAAAGGCATTAATAGATATGTAATAAGACATAAATAGATATGTAATAAGTAAGTTAATAAATAAATACATGAATAAATATATAAATAAATAAGTGTGTTGCTGAATTGTATGTATATATATATATATATATATATATATATATATATATATATATATATATATATATATATATATATATATATATATATATATATATATATATATATATATATATATATATATATATATATATATATATATATATATATATATACACATATTTATTAACACACAGCCATTAAGGAAGGATAGAATATTCTTCTGCTTAGCAATGCTTCTTCATACCAAAGATTAAGACCTGGTTTTTGTTTATGATGCATATACAAAACAAATTGATTCGGTATCTTGAAAGCATGGAAATGGGAAGATGATGTTTTGGAGTTTATGTGATGTTAATGATCATCTACAATCGGCAATTTGCTTACGTTTTCAATAAAGCACAGTATTTCATGAGTCTTGCAGCCTGTCAGAATATTCTATGTCACTCCATGGGTTTGTATGCCTTTTAAAACTGATGAGTTGACAGTGGAATTCTGTCATTGCTCTTGGCATTGGCGCCACTTCCTCCCATTGACTCCTGTCACTGTGGTATACCTATGTAGGAAAACAAATTACCATATTTTTCGGACTATGAGTAACACCCGATTATAAGTCACACCAGCCAAAGAAGACACTGTTAAGAGGGGGGAAAACATACAGTTGTGGTCAAAAGTTTACATACACTTGTGAAGAACATAATGTCATGGCTCTCTTGAGTTTCCAGTTATTTATACAACTCAGATTTTTCTCTGATAGAGTGATTGGAACAGATACTTCCTTCTCACAAAAACCATTCATGAAGTTTGGTTCTTTTATGACTTCATTATGGGTTAACAGAATAAATGATCAAATCTGCTGGGTCAAGAATATACATACAGCAACACAAATTAGCAATTTTGGTGACTTAGAAAGTTGTGTCAGTGAAATGAGCTTACTAGCATGACCTATTAACTTTTTGTGAGTGATTATGAGTGGCTACAGCTGGTGACTTCTCTGAGGCCATTTAAATTGGGCTCATTGGATGGAAATGCCCACAAACGCTACAATGGGAAAGTCAAAGGGGCTCAGCATGGATCTGAAAAAGTGAATCATTGACCTGAACATGTCAGGAAAGTCACTTGGAGCCATTTCAAAGCAGCTGTAGGTCCCAAGAGCAACAGTGTAAATAATTGTTTGTAAGTATAAAGTGCATGACACTGTTTTGTCACTGCCACGATCAGGAAGAAAATGCAAGCTATCACCTGCTGCTGAGAGATAATTGGTCAGGAGGGTGAAGATTCAACCGAGAATCACCGAAAAGCAGATCTGCCAAGATTTACAAGCTGCTAGAACACAGGTGTCAGTGTCCACAGTCAAGCGTGTTTTGCATCTCCATAGACTG
Organism: Stigmatopora nigra; assembly: GCF_051989575.1. Lineage (NCBI taxonomy): Eukaryota > Metazoa > Chordata > Actinopteri > Syngnathiformes > Syngnathidae > Stigmatopora > Stigmatopora nigra. The sequence goes on from NC_135515.1 coordinate 12,985,261, forward strand.
AGAGGCTTCCGTGCAAGAAGGAAGCCCTTGCTCCAAAAGTGGCACCTTAAGGCTCAACTGAAGTTGTCTGCTGATAACATGGACAAAGATAAGACCTTCTGGAGGAAAGTTCTGTGGTCAGACGCTACAAAAATGTAGCTGTTTGGCCACAATGCCCAGCTATATGTTTGGAGGAGAAGAGGTGAGGCCTTTAACCCCAAGTACACCATTCCTACCGTCAAGCACGGTGGTGGTAGTATGATGCTGTGGGCAATGTTCCCTCAAATCTTTGTGTTTGTCTGGGCAGAAAGACAACCTCCCTGAGCACACTGAGTACCAGTGTGAGCATCATCATCATTGCTCGCTATGGGCGCACCAGTATCACACCTGCCATAAGCAGGTGTATGTCTACTACACATAAACAATTTAGTAATAATAATATATCATGATTAATATCAATGAATGGGCGGCCCAGCGGATGAGTGATTCGCGCGTCGGCCTCACAGCCCTGGGGTCCTGGGTTCAAATCCAGGTTGGTCCACCTGTGTTGAATTTGCATATTCTCCCTGGGCCTGCGTGGGTTTTCTCTGAGTACTCCCCCCAAAAAGATGCATTGTAGGCTGATTGGACACTAAAATTGCCCCTAGGTATGGGTTTGAGTGTGCATGGTTGTCCTTCTCCTTGTGCCCTGCGGTCGGTTGGCCACCAATACAAGGTGTCCCCCGCCCCTGGCCCAAAGTCAGCAGGGACAGGCTCCAATAAGTGAATGATAGGGTGGATAAAGCGGTTCAGAAAATGAATGAAAACATATACATATTTTTGTGACAAAGAAATATCTGTTCCAATCAGTATCAGAGAAAAATCTGAGATGTAGAAATAACTGGAAACTCAAGAGAGTATGACATTATGTTCTTCACGAGTGTATGTAAACTTTTGACCAGAACTGTACCACACAATGGACTATAAGGCACATTTTTGGAGGGCAACTTTTTATTCAATCACAAAATACGAACAAACATTAAACATCAAGGTAACAATAGTAGAATGAAAAAAAGCTTGTCAAGTAGACATCTGTTAACATAAGAGTTTTTCAGAGAACTATAGCCTTAAATACAACATAGCAAGCTCTCAGTTGTCCGAGGGAAAAATGCATTGCAAATCTATCCAAACACTATGCAAGGTCCTCAAATGCTGTTGCTGATCTTTGTAATAAAAGAGGCAAAATGAACTAATTCAAAGGTAAAATAAACATTTAACAATTTTACCTGGACTTCATCTGTAATCTCATCAGGGGAATAGTCTCCACCCAAGATGTAAATTTTGTCTCTCACACCAACTGCTCCAGCATTGAACCCTGCACACTCAAAAGACCCTTTTGTGTTCCACACACCTGTCTCTGGGCAGAAACTGTACACCTGAAAGATGAAAAACATGCAAAAGATCAAGACAAAGATGCATAAAATCAATACTTATTTGTTAAATCAAGTTGTATTAGAATTTAAAAGACGCACCTTGTAAGTGGATAGGTCACATAAATGTAATGTTTTATGGAGTGACACTGCCTTGACTAGTGTCGCATGAAGAAACTGTCCAAACTCTGCCACCAGTCGACACCACTGGTCCTCTTTGGTGTTATAGCTGAAGAAACAGTCCAGTAATGGATTGAAAGACTCTGTTATTTCCACCTCTGATCCTAGGGTGTAGATAATGCTGCCACAAGCACTAGCTTCAGGATAGAAGATTGCAGTGGGTAGGGGACTGACTGAGACCCAGTTGTCGGCCAATGGGTTGTAATACTCTACCTGAACATAAAACATTAAGCATTGCCTACCAGTGTTCCGACACAGTTCCAACTATTCCTGCAGTTAGAAACATACAAAAAAGGCAGCCAAAGCACCTCCAGTAGACTGGGAGCAGTCCCTCTCGATCCCTTCGTCCTCCCCCCAATGACATAAACTCGGTCCAGACACACTATAGCTGTGTGCATGGTTCGGGGTTTCAGCATCGCCGCAGCAGCTGTGTAGCTTCTCGTTACAGGAGAGAAGCACCACACCAAATCAGTAGCATCATGGAAAGACTCTGCCACATGGATGCGTACAGCTCGGCAACAGTTTCCAAGGCAACCACCCGTGACAAACATCTTGTGAGCAATAAAGGGAAGAAGTGCAAATATGATTGTATTTATCAAAGAGTTGTACTGATTGTATCAATCAGATATGAGCATTTTAACCTTGATAATAGCTTGTCATTTTGGTTGTTGGATCACACAAAAAAAATACAAAATTATTTTCATTTAGTATATTCTTAGGTAACATTGTGGCATAAAGAAGCCGCAAAGATCTGGAGCTAAAATAATGAAATAGTAACGTTCAGTCAATCAGCAACATAGGAAAGACTCTCCCAACCTCCCAAACTTGATTAATTTTTAGATCCAAGATGGTGCCGTCACACAGAAGCCAGTGGCAGTAGCCACCCTTATTTGTTTTTCGTGTTTTACAGCTATCTTTTTTTAAATTACATTTTAATGTTTCTTAATACATTCCTTTTTACTTTACTCTGTACTTTATACTTTTTTCTTTAATGTTTTTACAACTTTCCTTGTTCTGTTAGCCTGGCTTCTTTCTGCTACTTTTTTTTGGAACCATTCAGCCATGCGTACGCTGTCACACACATGGGACTAGCTGTTACAATACGCAGCAGAAGTAGCAACACCTCGGTGTCGCCGGAGAATCGGAGCTGGACAAAGGGGCCAGGAGAAAAGGCAACGCTTCTGACCAACCATTCCATCCTGGGATAAGATGGAAGTGCTGTCGGCGTTTACCAGCAACGGAGTCGAGGGGCTCTACTCGGCTACTGTTGTCTCCAGCTCCAGACTTTCTGAGGAGCGGTGTCTAAGGGCTCTTCTCTGCTACTGTTGTCTTCAGCTCCAGACTATTGAGGAACTGTGCAGATAAGCTCGGAAGAGTGACTTTGCATATTCTCTACCTCGGTCACAGTCTGCCGAAGTTCCCTATCGTGTGGAAGACTTCCTGTGTGTGGTTCCAGTTTTTGTCCAACTTTACAACGTCTTTTTGAGTCTGTGTCCGTTTTAGCTACCGCAACCAAGATGGCGCAGTTCAAGCGGCAGCCGGCGGCGATGGTCCAATCTTGCTCGTTTTGTGATTTTGCTGCTTTTATGTCTGAATGATTTGATGATTCCATTTACTTACATTTTCTTTGTACTTTGTGCTTTTGCTGTTCTGTCCAATCAACCTCTTGCTACTGCCACAGTTAAATTTCCAGAATACGGGATGAATAAAGTTATCCATCCATTCAAATTGGTGTGAAGAAGCCATGCAAGATACAGGAAAGTGTCCAAATTCTCCAGAAGTGGAAAAATATAACTCAAGTGTCATGGATTTTGCTTTTCACTTATTTAAAACATTGATGCTGTTTAATATGGCTTGATTGATTTCTGTATTTTCTTTTTGTATACCACTTTGTTAGTTGACTAATTGTGGATGACATTAATGACAATCCATACACCCTGAACAGGATGCAATCTTGCTTTAGATTAGAACATCATTCTACTGAGAGCGGTTTGCTTCTTTCTGGAAAACATAAAATCAAAGCTAGCTATGGGTAATGTCACTGCCCGATGAGACGACGTGGGTTCCCCCTCACATGTGCTCGCTCACGGTGAGAGTCGCGAAGCAGGTGTGGAAATACTAGCTTTATGTCGGGGTTTACCCCGGTAGATGAGAGGGTAGCATCTCTCCATCTTCGGGTGGGGGGACAGGACCTGTAAGTTGTTTGTATGTATGCACCGAACAGCAGTTCAGAGTACCCACCCTTTTTGGAGTTGTTGGAAGAGGTGCTGGAGAGTGCTCCTTTGGGAGACTCCCTCATTCTGCTGGGAGACTTCAATGCTCACATGGGCCACGAGTGAGACCTGGAGGCAAGTGATCGGGAATCACAGCCCTCTGATCGAAACCTGACTGGTGTTCTATTGTTAGATTTCTGCGCTCGTCATGGACTGATAATAATGAACACCATGTTCAAGCATAAGGGTGTATATATGTGTACTTGGCATCAGGACACCCTAGGCCAAAGCTCGATGATTGACTTTGTGGTTGTGTTATTGGGGCCTGCGGCCGCATGTCCTGGACCCTCAGGTGAAGAGAGGGGTGTAGCTGTAAACCGATCCCCACCTGATGGTGAATTGGCTTCAATCGTGGGGGCGGATGCCAGTGTGACCCAAAGTTTCGTGAGCGTCTGGTGGAGTTCCCTGTCAGAAGGAGTTTCAATGCCCACCTCTAACAGAGTTCTCAGATGTCTTGGAAGTGGCGGGGCACATCGAGTCTGAGTGGACCATGTTCCGCGCATTCAATTGCTGAGGCGGCAGACAAGAGCTGTGGCTGCAAGGTGTTCGATGCCTGTTTTGGATTGGACTGGATTGGATAACTTTATTCATCCCGTATTCAGGAAATTTCATTGTCGCAGTAGCAAGAGGGTGAGGATGCAGAAAAAGGAAAGGCATTTAGACATAAATAGATAAGTAATAAGTTGATAAATAAATAAATAAATACACATATATATATATATATATATATATATATATATATATATATATATATATATATATATATATATATATATATATATATATATATATATATATATATATACATACACATATAAGCATATATACATACATATATATATAGGCACATATATACATACACATAGATGTACGTGCATGCATACGGTAGGTCCTAACACAGCCGTTTTTTTTGAGACTGACAGCTGATGGGAGGAAGGATCTGCGGAAGTGCTCCTTTAGGGTGCAGTGAGAGTGCAGCAGTCTATTGCTGAAAGAGCTTCTAAGGGACTCCACGGACTCATGCAGGGGGTGAGAGGTGCTGGACATCATCCTGGCCAGCACCCTCCGCTCTCCCACTTCCTCCACAGAGCCCAAAGGACAGCCCAGAACAGAGCTGGCCCATCCTGAATCTGTTAAAGAACTGATTCAGTTCATTGGCCCACTCCCTGTCTCCGGACTCCGGGTCTCTCACTGTTGCCTCCATGGCCTGAGATGGTCCTTAAACTCCTCCAGACCTCTTTGGTGTTGCCTCGTTGGAGTTCCTTCTCTAGCTTCCTGCTGTAGATGGTCTTTCCCTTCCTTATCTCTCTCTTTTCAGATCCTTCTGGACCATTTTAAGACTCTCCTTCTCCCCAGACCTAAAAACCCTCTTCTTCTTGTTCAGGAGTGTCCTTAGATACCTGGTGACCGACCGGCTTATTGTTGGAGTAACAACAGACTTCTTGGAGGTTATAATGTTTTCCACACATAAATTAATATAATCTGTGATGCAGTGGGTCAAGCTGTTGATGTCTTCCCCATGTAAATTGCACAGCACCTCCCAGTCAGTCGTCTCGAAACAGTCCCTCAGTACCATGCTGATCTCCTCGGTCCATCTTTGTATGATCCTCGTGGTAGGTTTTATTCTCCTTTCCTATCGGGCCTTTTTGGCCCACGGGACTCCGGATGCAGCTGACAGGTAAGGGCGGCTGTTACGGCTGGCAGCCTGGACACACACTATGTAGGAGGTATGTGCTTTCTTTTCTTTACAGGTATCTGCAGTTGTGGCTCCACCCCTGTGACAGAGCCCTGCCCAGGCCAACAGAGCTGTAATTAATTCCCCAATCATCCCTCCTGCCCTTATTTAAACCCTTTTCAGTTGTCAGTTCGCCCCTTTGCCTTTGCCCTTGTCTTTGATGCCTTGCTGAGTTGCAGGCTTGTGAGTATGTTACTCCCTGTTATATTTTGTATGTGTTGTTAATGATTTTGGGTTGCATAGGGGGACTTGAGATAAGTTTAGACACCCCGGGGTATACATATAGTTTGTGCATTTAGACACAGTTATTCCCCTGTCTAGATTTTATTACATCAGTTTAGACAGTGGCACCCTTCGGTCTTATTTCCTGTATTTTTGTGGGTGTTCATTTGGACACCTGTCTGGGAGGGGGTTTTACCGTGTTTATTTGAGGGTGCCACTTTAATATCTCGTGCTTCCCCTATGTTATCCCGTAGTCTGTTTTAATGACTTTATTGTAAATAAAATATAACTAAGGCTACTTGCAGTGTGTGTCCGAACTCATCTTTGACCGAACCTGTCTGCTGTGATAGTTGCGACTCCCTGGTATATCATACCCCAGGGGGAGTCGTAACAGTGGCCAAACGGTCGTCTCCAAGGCAAAAAGGGGAGGAGTTTAGTGACGCCATTGAGAACGACTTCCGAGTGGCTTCGAGGACATTTTGGTCCACCATCCAACTTCTAAGGAGGGGGAAGCAGTGCACCATCATAAGCACTGCTGACCTCGACTCCGGATATTATGAATCGGTGGGCCGAATACTTTGAAACCTTCTCAACTCCATTGACACACATTCCCATGAAGAAGCAGAGCTTCTCTTATCTCTGGGGTTGAAGTCACCGAGGCGGTTAAAAAGCTCCTCGATGGCAAGTCCCTGGGGATGGATGAGAGCCACCTGGGCTTTCTAAAGACTCTGGGTGTTGTAGGCCTGTCTTGGTTGACACGCCTCTACAACATCGCATGGATATAAGGGACAATGCCTCTGGATTGGCAGACCGGGGTGGTGGTCTAAATATAATGTATATAATGTATAATGTTTATAATGTTTATAACGTAACAAGTCCTTATTCTTCTTGTGGCCATTGCCATTGTCTGCGATATTCATGGGACTAACAAAATGGCAACAAAATTACTTTAAAAACACCATTGTCTGTTATGAACGTTTTGGTGTTGTTTTTTAAACCATAAGCACTTGTTGATAAAGGCTGGATTTTCCATGAACCCAGCCAGTAGCATCCCCACACATAATATCAATGTGAAGCCTGGCCTTTTCAGTTCGTTTTTGAACAAAAATGTCCAGCAACCTCGTCCAAAAAATGCGCAGGCAAGGGCCACCAAAGCTCTGGCTGACGCCACGGGCATGGGCTGCTAAAGCTCTGGCTGACGCCGTGGGCACGGCCGCCAAAGCTCTGGCTGACGCCGCGGGAATGGGCCACCGAAGTTCCGGCCAACGGCATAGGCATCGGCCGCAAACGCCCCGGCTGATGCCGCGGGCACGGATCGCTGAATCATCGGCCGATAGGCCGAGAAATTAAACTTCCCCCGTAGCATCCCAAAAAATCCCCCTTGGCTGTCCAATTCGCCGAGCAAGCTTTATTTTCAAATAAGCGACATGGCATAAGGTTCACAGGGCTCGCATTTCTGATAAAAATCCACCTTCACATCGGCTCCCGGCCGTTCAGAAAGCTTTATTTTTAGATAAAAATGATGGCCACTGCCCTCTGTCTTCCGCTATTTTCTTAGAGGCAACCGGAGAACAGGAGAGTGGCTTCCACTTGTGCATTTCATTGTAGATTTTCATATTTTTATGAAAAAAAATTGCGATGTAGAAGCTGGGCGAGTGAACCTCTACACCATGAGTTGGCTATATTACTGAACGCATATATAAGTAAATATGTTAGATTATAGCTGAAGGCTAATTTCCATCTTTAGTTGGTTGTGCAGGTTGAAGGTAAACGATGAGAAATACATACAACTAGAACAGTTCTAGGCAGCGATGTGATCACAATTTAGTTCGTCTAAGAGTAAGGCTTTAAGATGATTAGCGAAGACTTTCCAAGATGGGAGATGGGCTAAAAAACAGTATTTCTCTAGTAACTACATACTTTCTCAGCATAGCTAGTCAGATAGGAGCCTGGCAGATCTCGCACAGTGCTCATTCCATCCCCCTGGTCCATTTCAAGCTCTTTCCATTGGTCTGTTTCCAGACAGTAGCAGAATGAGTGACGGATCACGCCATTTTCTTCTGTCTTGTGTATATAAATGTAGCTCTGCATTGTGGCGGGCCTCGCATCTGTGAACAGTCCATTATGCTCACTTTGTTTGCTCTGAGCCTCTGCGATGAGAGCTATACAGGATTGATCGCTGCTCAGCAGATCTGAATCATGAAGAGACTTACAGACAAGAAAAAAGATGAATTGGGACCAAAATACAACATTGTAAGCAATTCATTCACATTTTTAAATATCTCTATGAACCTGTGAATACCTTTAGTGAATGTGGTGGTATATGGTGAAGTCTCATTAAAGATAACAATTTGGGCAGCAGCTTTTGTCTTTCAGGAAGATCGTGGTGGATCCACTTCAGAAGTAACGTGACCAGATCCTCCTCACTGTGCACACACAGGTCATCTGACCTCAGGCAATCCTCTAACGCATTCACCTATGAAGATGTGACAGGGTGAAGTAGTTGATGTTATACATGAGTGCAGGTGTTAAGTTGAAAGGGGACTCATGCCGCTAGCATGCGTTAAACACGGGGCGATGACGTAATGATTAACCAATGGTCATAGACCTTGGTAGGGTATAATAACGGGCTATTCAGACATTTCTCTAAGTTGGTTTTGGAAATACAACAAAGAGCCTGTCTGATTATTTCACCCGTCTTTTAAAGGTATGTTGCTTTGTTTTGAATAACGACTGAGTGTGAGATGTGCAAGAGGCAATAGTAGCATGTCAGAAAGAACGTAATGCTTAGTGATGCTTGTTTACTTCTTTATGTGTGCGCGTAAATGTGCGAGTCTCGGGTATTGTTTACAGCAAGCTACCTTCGGCCGCTGGTTATTTACTTTTTCATGTGTGCGAGTAAATGTGCGAGTCTCGGGTATTGTTTAAAGCGAGCTACCTTCGACCGTGGGTTGTTTACTTTTTTTTATGTGTGTGCGCGAATGTGCGCGTCTCGGGTGCATTGTCTACAGCAGGCTACTTTCGGCCGCCGTTATAACAGTAGCATAATAGTATGCAGTAAATGACGGCCGGAACAAAAGGTAACAAGTTACAATACTCATAAGTTATAATCGTTTATGCAGCAAGTACATTGCTTTGGATTATAACGGGTTGTTAATATGTTACTATGTATATATTTGAGTGTTATTGTATATTATGTTTTGTGTGAATTGCTTTAATAACTAAAGTTGGTTTTGGAAATACAACAAAGAGCCTGTCTGATTATTTCACCCGTCTTTTAAAGGCGAAATACTACCACCCCGTGGAAAATCACGGGTACAACAAAGACAATAATGCAAAAGAAATTAATTACTTATGCACATGTGACAGGGTGAAGTAAGTGATGTTATAAATGAGTGCAGGTGTTAAGGGAAAAAGGGACTCATGCCGCTTATGACGCGCGAAGCGTGCGTAAAATGCAGGTTTGACGCACGAAGCGTGCGCAAAATGTGAAGCGATGACGTAATGGGTACGCGTAAAATACGCAGCGATTACCTAATGGTCATAGACCTGGGTATAGTATAAAAACGGGCTATTCAGACATTTCTCTAAGTTGGTTTGAAATACAACAAAGGACCTGTCTGATTATTTCACCCGTCTTTTAAAGGCGAAATACTGCTACCCCGAAAATTCAGGGGTGCAACATACTGCTACCCCGTAAATTCAGGGGTACAACACACACATTGTGAATCGGTCAGTATATAAATACAATCAAGTGCATAAACATTGGGAAAGGAGCACAATACTCACTGTGGGAGACATATACAGTCTGTTGTGGTACCCGGACGTTTCGTTGACGGACACTTGGTCAACGGACACTTCGTCTCCGAACGTTTGGTCGATGGACAGTGCGTCCACCGGACATTTCGTCGAACAGACGTTTGGTCGGCGGACAATTCGTCACCGGATTTGCCGCCGGACATTTCGTCGAACGGACAATTCATCGCAGGATTCGCTCGCTCTCAAAATTATAATCATGAGAGAGAGAGTGAGAGAGAGAGAGAGAGAGAGAGAGAGAGAGAGAGAGAGAGAGAGAGAGAGAGAGAGAGAGAGAGAGAGAGAGAGAGAGAGAGAGAGAGAGAGAGAGAGAGAGAGAGAGTTTACTGTTGAACGTGATCAATCAGGTAATCTCTCGCTCTCAAAATTATAATCATGAGAGAGAGAGAGTTTGTAATTGCATTGACAATGTCAGAGCATTAATATCTAAATATCTAATGTGTTCATTGTGCCTTATTTAATTCAGATTATTCTCTGGAAGACACTCAAATTTGCTCTTATAAATTTGCTAAACACTGAATAAATTGAATAACTTGGTTAAAAGTCACAATGAATGACTTCCTGGATTGTTTTTTATTATCATAGTCTTCTATAAAAATAAGAGAGACAATTCTGTGTGCCACAGTTGTACCTGTAATAGATTTAGACTACTTTAGAAGGAGAACCTGCATAGTTGATGGTGTATGAGTGCTTTATAATAGGTAGACGTCCGATTCATGTTGACTGTTGCGTTATATATACACTAGATGGCGCTCTAGTAGCAGAAATAGCATCTGCACCTCATTCAACATGAATCGGACGTCTACCGCCGTTAATGGTAGCTTATTGATAATGTATATAATTTGGGACAATAAAAGTATAAAAGAGGCAAGTTTGTGCGTAGTACGAACAGCAAAACATGTACACACTGTCAATAATACGCAATGTATTGATAATTTTGATATTAGATATTTAGATATTAATGCTCTGATATTATCAATTATCAATGCAATTACAAACTCTCTCTCTCTAATGACTATAATTTTGAGAGCGAGAGATCACCTGATTGATCACTTTCAACAGTAAACTCTCTCTCTCTCTCTCCTCTTTTTCATGATTATAATTTTGAGAGCGAGTGAATCCAGATACGAATTGTCCGTTGACCATACGTCCGTTCAGCGAAATGTGCGGTCGACGAACTGTCTGTCGACCAAACTTCCGTTCGACCAAACGTCTGGGGACGAAATGTTCGTCGACCAAGTCTCCGTCGACGAAAACGTCCGGTCACGGTCTGTTGTTATTTCTACATGATTCAATGGATTTGGATCAAAATACTGTTGATTTAAGGCTTGAGTCTGATGTGAAAGCGTATTTTGCTCTCATTGTTTCAAATCGAGGAAACAAGTAGAGGCTGGTCACACATAAAATCTCATGCTGACAAATTGTGGCTCCTTTTCTTCCATGTAATTTGTTACTTTCTCATTAATGTTGTCTTTCAAGGTTTGCCTAAACTCTAAACTCTAAATTGTCCTAAATATGAGCATGAGCTGTCATCCGTCTCCATGTGCCCCGCTTGATGCACATAGTTAGCTGAAATAGGCTCCAGAACCTACGCGACCCTTAGCTTTCTTTATATACGGTCATCATTTTTTTGTGTGTAGCCATTATTTTCTCCATTATTAAGGAATTAACGATCATCATGCTTTAATCTTCTTTTAGATGAAGGTTATTTATACTTCTCATCTCATCTAATTTTCTTCCGCTTTATCCAAAGTCAAGTCGAGGGGGCAGCAGCTTCAGCAGAGAAGCCCAGACTTCCCTCATTCCACACTTCATCCAGCTCTTACGGGAGTATCTCAAGGCGTTCCCGGGCCAGCCGGGAGACCTTGTCTCATCTGGCTCCTCTCAAACCGGAGGAGCAGCGGACAACCGAGTGTCTCACCTTATCTCTAAGGGAGAATCCGGACATCCTACGGAGGAAACTCATTTCAGCCATTTGTGTCCGGGATCTCGTTCTTTCGGTCACGACCCACAGCTCGTGACCCATGAGGGTGGAAACGTAGACCGACCAGTAAAAAGAGAGCTTCGCCTTTTGGCTCAGCTGCTTCTTCACAAGGACGGACCGGTGCAGAGTCTGCATCACTGCAGGCGCCGCACCAATCCGCCTGTTAATCTCCCGCTCCATTCTTCCCTAACTCGTGAACAAGACCCCAAGATACTTCAGCTCCTCCACCTGGGGAAGAACTTGGTCCCTGACCCGGAGAAGGCATGTCACCATTTTACGACTCAGGACCATGGTCTCAGAACGGATCTGACTTACTGCCTGGTATGTGGACCAGACTCTGACACCGGTCATGAAACAAGGTGATGACAAGGGTTTTAACCACATACTCCCGGAGTACCCCCAACTAGACTGGCCTGGGGGACACGGTGGAACGCCTTCTCCAAGTCCACAAAGCACATAAAAACTGGTTGGGCGAACTCCCATGACCCCTAAGGACCCTGCAGAGGGTGTAGAGCGGATCTACTGTTCCACGTCCAGGACAACAACCACAGTGCTCCTCCAGAATCCGAGAATTATCCTCCCAGCGGACCCTCTTCTCCAGTACTCCAGAATAGACCTTCCCAGGGAGGCCGAGGACTGTGATTCCCTGGTAATTGGAATACACTATTTGGTCCCACTTTTTAAAAAGGGGAACCACCACCCCGGTCTGCCGATCCAGAGGCACTGTTCCCGATGTCCAGGCTATGTTGCAGAGGCATGCCAACCAAGACAGCCCCACAACACCCAGAGTATTTCAAAACTCCGAGTGGATCTCATCCACCCCCCGGGAATTGCCACGGGGAGCTTTTTAACCACCTCTCATCCACCTCCGTGGAATTGCCACCGAGGAGCTTTTTAACCACCTCGGTGACTTCAACCCTAGAGAAAAGAGAGTCCGCCCCAAAGTCACTTGGCTCTGCTGTGTCACGGGTAAGGCATGTTGGTGGAATTGAGGAGGTCTTCAAAGTACTCGGCCCACCAATTCACAACATCCCGAGTCGAGGACAGCAGTGCTCCATCCCTACTATACACTGTGTTGATTCCCCCCTTCTGAGACGTCGTATGGTGGACAAAAATTTCCTTGGAGCCACCCGGAAGTCGTTCTCCATGGCCCACTGAACGCCTCCCATGCCTGGGTTTTTAACTCAGAGATGACCAGAGCAGCGAGCCACTTAAGTCAGCTGCCTCAGGAGTCCCCATGTCCAAAAGGCCCGGTAGGACATTTTTTCAGCGGGCTCGTCATGACTGGCTTGATTTGGGAAAAGTGGAAAGTGGGGTGGATGCACAGGGGAAGTGGGAGCTTGAGCTGCACAGCGCATGGGTTTATGACACGTTCGATCTCGTAGGAGATCTCGGGTGTACAGCCATACCTTTGTACAATGTAGGCTGATGCGGGGGCATGATGGCAGTTGGCCTACCTTTGGGCACGGGGGAAGCGTGCTGAAGCGCGGCCTGGGCCTTTTCCCAGATATGGCCACATCTGGTCAGGTGTGCCTGGACGGGGCGCACGGCAATATCTGCCTCCAGGCAAGGAAATAAGGAGGGTTGATAGCCTGGGGACCACTCGAAAGGGGACAGGTTGGAGGAGGAGTAAGATGGGAGTTGTGGGCATACTCGTTCCAGGGCAGCTGGTCGTTCCAGGTGGTTGGGTCAGCATGGGTGGCACAGCGAATCGCTGCCTCCAACTTTGTGCGCTCACACTGACCGTTAGACTGCGGATGATATCCCGAGCAGGATTGTTGATCTAAAGCCATTCTCAAGACAGACTATGCCAGAAATACGACAGGACAGGCTCGACTTTCATCATTAGCTTCGATGGCGATTGAAAAGAAGGAAGAAAGAAAGGAGGATGGATATTGTGTACAGTTAAAAAGGATTTTAGCTGAGTAAAATATTGCTAAATTCCTAAATAATATATTAATAATGTTATCTGGAAAGCTCCGGTGTTTGTATTTAATAACCAAATGCTGCTAGGTAGTGGATTTTACCCAATTTTAGTGCAATTTTTGCCGTTTTGCCATTGACATCCATCGCTGTCTTTTCTAGAGGAAATCAACCTCCTGGTATGGTTGTAATGTCTGAAAAGCTGCAGTATTTGTAATCAATCAATAAATGCTGCTAGGAAGTGGATTTTACCCCATTTTAGTGCAATATTTGCCGTTTCGTGTATCGACGTTCATCGCTGTCTTTTTCCCGGGGGAAGGATACTCTGGCCCCGGTTCTGATATCTGAAAAGCTCCAGTGTTTGTATTTAATCACTAAATGTTGCTAGGAAGTGGATTTTACCCCATTTTAGTGCCTTGATTTATGTGTCACAGCTGTAGCTGCAGTCGATGTTTTATAGCCATAAAATAGATTTTGAGAGTTGGATTGATTCATTGAAGGCGCTACGAAAAAGCGCACAGACCGCCACTGCCCACAGCAAAATACTACCACAAATACTGGTCAAAGATAAGACCTTCTGGAGGAAAGTTCTGTGGTCAGACGAAACAAAAATCGAGCTGTTTGGCCACAATGCCCAGCAATATGTTTGGAGGAAAAAAAGGTGAGGCCTTTAACCCCAAGTACACCATGTCAAGCACGGTGATGGTAGTATTATGATGTGGAGCTGTTTTGCTACCAATGGAACTGGTGCTTTATAGACAGTAAATGGGATAATGAATATAATGAAAATTCTTCAAGAAAACCTAAAGTCATCAGCCCACAGATTGGGTCTTGGGCGCAGTTGGGTGTTCCAACAGGACAATGACCCCAAACACACATCAAAGTGGTAATGGAATGGCTAAATAAGGCTAGAATTAAGGTTTTCGAATGGCCTTCTCAAAGTCCAGACTTAAACCCTATTGAAAACTTGTGGACAATGCTGAAGAAACAACTCCATGTCAGAAAGCCATTAAATTTCACTGAACTGCACCAATTCTGTCAAGAGGAGTGGTCAAAGATTCAACCAGAAGTTTGTGCATGGCTACCAAAAGTGCCTAATTGAAGTGAATATTGTCAAAGGAAATGTTACTAAATATTAGCGTAGCTGTATGTATATTTTTGACCCGGCAGATTTTATCACTTTTTTCTGTTCACCCATAATACAGTCATAAAAGAACCAAACTTCAAGAATGTTTTTGTGAAAAAGAAGTATCTGTTCCAATCACTCTATCAGAGAAAAAGCACAGTTGTAGAAATAATTGGAAACTCAAGAGAGCCATGACATTGTTCTTCACACGTTTATTTAATGGCAATAACTTTGAGAAAAATAAATAATTTTAAAGTATATGCCTCATAGTCCAAAAACACAGTAATCGTCTTATCCAGAAAATCTTAGTGATTAAAATGTCAAATTCATTTTGAGTTTTTTTTGCTCTTTTTCCTTAACAAGTCTATTTCTTCTTTTTTATTTAAGATATTCAAGCACTACAATGTCCAGCAAATTCTTTTTTTTTGAAAGAGCAGTAGATATAATGATTGAGTTTAGTGTACAATTGGTAAACAGTAACAGTTTATTAGCAAGATTTATGTTTTGAAACGATCATGGTTAGATTAAATTTAAGGACAAATTGAACTGGCACCTGCATGTCCAGGAAGTCATTGGTGTTGGCAACATCTTGGAAGTTCTGAAGCACAAATTCAGTGGCATTTTGGAGGAGGGAGCTTGAGCCATATGCCTCGCCAAGGGTCAAGAGTGACAGGCAGTTAGCAAGATTTATCGTTTCCAACAAGTAGTCACTGCAGGCGTTCATTAGAACAGACACCTGCACCAGGCACAATACCAAGGAGGAGGGATTACATATGGACTAATACAAGAGAAGGTGAAACGTTTTGGCATAATACGTCATTCAAAAAAAATGTGAAAACACTAAAAGGGTACTATTATTTTTTCAATTCAAGTAAGTTTCATTTTCACCATGAGGAACTCAGACAGGTTTGACGACTTCAAACTGTTAATTAGTTCCTTTTCTGAACTGTTTTTCCTCACAAGGGTTGCAGGGGGTGCTGGAGCACATCCGAGTCAATTACAGGTACCAGGCGGGGGTATACCCTGAATTGGCGGCCACCCAATCGCTGGGCACAAGGAGACGGACAACCATGCATGTTCACACTCATACCTAGGGGCAATTTAGAGTGTTCAATCAGCCGACGTTTTGAGATGTGGGAGGATAGAATTTGGAGAAAACACACGCAAACATACAAACACCACAAAGCGAGGACCCATCTGCGATAAAACCCTCGACCACAGAAGTGTGATCCTACGCACTAACCACTTGACTATCGGGTCACCCAGCTTCAGACCAGTGAATTTAAATCTGTCACCGTCAACAACAGTTTTGGGTTAGTTTAGGGTTCCTTGGTTGGACCTGTGTTAGAGTAAAGGTCATGCGTATTTACACCCACTTTGTCTTAACTAACTATTCAAAAACGCTAATGAGAACCATCGTCTTTTTGGAGGGACCATACCCCCAATCCCCGTGGTAAGGAACTCTGGGCTCCCAAAATGGCATGTCCCATTTATTCAAGTTTATGTCATTGGGGTTGGTGGATGGGTGTGTTTTCCTTGAGTGTCCTGTCTGCGTGATTTGTAAGTGATTTTGCCTGATGTGTCCCTCTTGGCTTGTCTTCCCTTGTGTAACGCAGGTGTTTTTAATTTTTCATTTACCCGTCTGTGTATTGAAACCCCTTTGTTTCGGCATGTCTTTTGTGAGAATATTGTTTCTTGGTTCCTGTTCATGTGAGTAATGTTTTGCCTCTTCTTTTGGTGTGCGTCTCCCCTCCTTACTTCGTATTTTGTTTCCTCTGTCCAGTTTTGATTACTATTTGTATAATGATTTTTCATTAAAATCCAAAATTATGAGCTGCCTCGTGGTGTAGAGGTTCACTCGGCTGATTCCAGTGCACGCAAGTGCGGGCTCGATTCCCACCCGTAGTGGTGCTAGTGGGGATGGTCGTTTGTCTCTCTTTATGCCCTACGACTGACTGGCGACTTGTGTAGGGTGTAGTCTGCCTTTTGCCCGAAGACAGCTGGGTGAGGCTCCAGCAACCCCCGCAACCCTTTCAAGGATGGACGGTATGGAAAATGAATGAATCCTAAGTTGTGCACCAGCACTTCCCCCTCTCCTTTTTTCTGCTTCCTGCTCCTGGGTTTAACTTTGCTATGCAGCCCGATGCCAATTCTTGACACAGATCACATGACAAAAGAAAGATCATAGATCCATAGATTACATTCTAGAGCCAAAACGGTTAATTCATTCGGTAAACACAATAACATTAATCAGGTAACAATTATTTCATTAGTGACTTTATCTTCAGAACTACCAACCCGAAAGGAATACAAGATACATGTTACATTACCTGCAAAAATGAGGCAAGCTGCAACAGTGAGTCCACATTTTCATCTGTGATAAGGATTTCACCAGAGTAGGCAAAATCCAGAAAGGATTCTACGACAGCTGAAAACTGGTTAAACAATGTTACTGAACCATCATCGCGTTCTCGCATAGCCGCATCAAACATGGCTCTAAAGAAAAAACAACAACAAATGGTTACATCACAGCTAACTGTACACCACCATTGTGTGCACATTGTATTTTCTGAGAGAAACCTGAAGAAATCACTGCATGCTGCAAGAACACAGCGATGACAGGGGTAACTGTGATCCTGGACTTTAATCGTGAAGTCAAATAGTATGCCCTTGGTCCGGAAAGATCTGAGGACACCCAACAACTGAAGCCCATGTGAGTTGGACACCTGCAGCAGCTTATGATGCTTTTGGATCTCCCTACTTGGTTCTTCCACCTCAGCCATCTTGATATCATGAAAAACAAGAGTAAGTATCTAATGCGATTTTTAAGCATACTATAGTAATACCTTGAGATACAAGCTCAATGCGTTCCGGGACCGGTACGGCCCACTGCTCGTAGGTATCGTTATACAACAGAGCAATGCTGTCCTCATAAGCAGGCTCTGGCATATTTGGTCGCATTGGGCACCGTCTCGTATGCTTGTATCTCACGGCAAAAATTAGCTTGGAACTTTCCACGTATCTCAAGGCAAAAATTTACTTGAAACTTTCCACGTATCTCAAATTTCTCGTGTGTTGGGACACTTGTACGTCACGGTATTACTGTAAAAAAGTTGTTTCAAAATGATCATTCATTCGTTCGTTCCTTCCTTTGTTCATTCATCCATCCATTCATCTATTCATCCATCCACCCATTCATCTATTCATCCATCCACCCATTCATCTATTCATCCATTTTTTTACCTTTCCATCCAACTTCACAGACACAGAAATCAAAGGGTGAACTCACAATCTTTCTCGCTCCGAACCTGCCCTAGTTCGGGGAGCTTGAGGACCATTTCGGGCCATGGAGGCAACAGTGAGAGGGACCCGCAGTCTGGAGACAGGGAGTGAGTGGGCCTATGAACTAAATCAGTTTTTTTAACAGATTCAGTCCTACCCCCCTCCCCTGACCATCCAGATCAGAAGCAACTTTCCCCCCTCGTTCTCCTCCTCCTCCCCCCCTCTTCCACCGTTCTCTGCATTACTGTCGATCAGGTGATAAAACAGCTGAAGATCGAGGCAAGGAAGGTTACCGGTCCAGACGGCCTCAGCTCCAGACTACTGAGAGAGTGTGCAGATTAGCTCGGCAAAGTGATTCTGCATATTTTCAACCTCAGCCTCAGTCTGCAGAAAGTCCCCACCTTGTGGAAAACTTCCTGTGTGGTCCCTGTTACAAAGACTACGAACCCCAGGGAGCCGAAATACTTCAGGCCGGTAACATTAACCTCTAACCTGATCAAGACATTGGAGAAAATCATCCTCAATTACCTCAGCCACCTGATAAATGCAGAGCTGGACCCTCTGCAGTTTGCCTATCGTCCAGGCATTGGTGTGGAAGGTGCTACCACCTACCTGATGCACAGGTCTGTTTCACACCTGGAGAACACGGGAAGCACGGTGATAATTATGTTTTTTGACCTTTCCATTGTGTTCAACACCATTCAGCCGGTCCTACTGAGAGAGAACTGGAAGAGGCTGTAAGGAACCACCTAACCGCATGGATCATCGACTTCCTCACTGAAAGACCACAATATATGAGACTCCAGAACTGTACGTCTGATGTGGAAACTTGAAGCACGGAGGTCCCACAAGGCACAGCGCTCCCCCTCACTCCTCTTCTCCCTCTACACATCAGACTTCAAACATAATCCAGACACCTACCACCACCAGAAGTTCTATGACGACACTGCTATTGTTGGACGAGTGACGGACGGGAACGACCTGGAGTGCAGGGGAGTCATCGCAGCCTTTGTTGACTGGTGTAGGCAAAAACCCCTCCACATCAACACCAGTAAGACAAAGGAAATGGTCATCGACTTTCGGAGGAATTCTAAACAGACCACTAAGGAGAACATCCAGGTTACAGACAATAAAATCATGGAGAATTTGAAGTACCTATGTGTTCACCTCAACAACAAAATAGACTAGTCCACAAACATAGATCATTTTCTGAACCGCTTTTATCACCATTAGGATCAGGGGGGATGCTGGAGCTTATCCCAGATGACTCCAGGCCAGAGGCAGGGGACACAATGTTTCCGTGGCCAGCCGATCGCAAGGCACAAGAAGACGGACAACCAAGCACACCCATATATAGGGGCAATTTATCGTGTCCAATCAGCCTACCATGCATGTTTTTGGAATGTTGGAGGAAACTGGAGTACCCAGAGGAGACCCACACAGGCCCGGCCGGGGAAAACATGCAAACTTCACACAGGTGGACGTGACCTGGGTTTGAATCCAGGACCCCAGAGCTGTGAGGCCGACGCGATAACCACTTGCGACGCTGTGCCGCTAGTTTTGTGCATGTTTACAAAAATTGCTTGTCTGTTTGTTTTACTCAGGCATGGCCTTTTCAGTAGGATTGACCAATTCTGTACAGTGTACACTGAAGTGAGCAATTTGCCATATTAACCTCATATAAAAATTGAAGCCGTCTCCACTGTGGGTATATGTAGGATTGCTTCATTCATATAATTATGTTTTTAAATAACACGGCATTCCTAAACGTTTGCCCTGATGCAGGAAGCACAGGTTCGAACACAGTCAGTGGTAGCACCATGGAGAGCTCGTTTTTGTACTTACAGGAAGCGTGAAATCCAACGGAGACTCAGAAATATAGCGATTTACTAAGTTGTTCCTATGCAATGCCACACCTTACCACAATTTGTAATTTTGTAAAACCAATACATTAACAGGAAATCCATAGTTTTAAACGGATTTATGTTTTATCCGGACACATAGGGTATTGTTTGGGCGAACACCGGCACAATGACTGCCGGGAACTGTAGTCTGAATTATTGCGATTGAATTTCAGCACATGTCAATCAACACTATACATTTACTTATAAGAGAAAAAAGCTGTACACACATTGAATAATGACTACTGTTACAAAATACCGAGTAATCAAAAGCATGTAAACAAAATAATGTTAAGTGGTCAGTTTTTTTATTTAATTTTGCAACCAAATTATCATTTATCTATACTATTTTATTATTCCACTCATATTTTTATATACTCACACGTTCAGTATACAATAAGAGCTAATACTCGTATAAAAGATTTAAAATGTAGACACTTTGAGGCAATAAGATTTGTCGCCGCTTAATGTCGCTGTCACTATTTTACTGGGAAGCGCGGCTTATGAGTGGAGCGGTCAAAGGCACCCAATCGACAATGGGAATGCTAAGAAATATGTACAATATAAAAAAAGGTTTTTATCAAACAAATATCTTAAAATGTCAAATCAATAAGTGATTTGAAAAAAAATCCCCACAGCAAAGTGTATTATTATTTTTGCTGAGTTGTGTTCTATCCGTAAGAAGCACAAGTCAACAACACTGTCCTTAGAACAGTTGTCCTATCAATCCAGGAAGTCATAAATTGTCGGCGTAAGAAACTAGCGGCCATCTTGCGTCGGAGGACCTCAACTGCAGGAGTGATTGTTTACTACTAAAATACTCTGAACTTGGTGACGAGTTTAATTGACGTGGCTGTGATTCGAACTGGGTGTCAAAAAAAAGATTCTTTCCTACATTTCTGTTGATGGTCGGCCTCAGAGCTCTGGGGCTCTGGTTCGAATCCAGGTTGGTCCACCTGTGTGGAGTTTGCATGTTCTCGTGGGTTTTCTCCAGGTATGCTCCGGTTTCTTCCCACATAAAAAACATGCATAGGCTGATTGGACACTCTAAATTGCCCCTAGGTATGAGTATGGGAGTGAATATTGTCTGTCATCTCGTGGGCTGCAATCGGCTAGCCATAGGTCGGCTTGTCCACCGCCTCTGGCCTGGAGTCAGCTGGGATAGGCTCCAGCACTCCATGCAACCCTAGTGAGGATAAAGCGATTCATAAAAGGAATGAATGTATGTACTAAAGTGCTGTTCTTGGTCAATATCATGAGTCAATGTTGACTCATCTCTTCTCATTTTCTGAACCGCTTTATCCTCATTAAGGTCACGGAGATTGGGAGCCCATCCCAGCTGACACCGGGCCACAGGCGGGGGACATCCTGAATCAGTGGCCAGCTGATCACAGGGCACAAGGGAACAGACAACCATACACACACACACATCCTAGGAGCTATTTAGACTGTCCAATCAGCCTACCATGCTTGTCTTTGGAATGTGGGAGGAAACCGGAGTACCCGGAGGAAAACCCACACGGTGACAACATGCAAACTCTACACAGGTTGGGCGATTTGAACCCAGGACCCCAGAGTTTTGAGGCTGGCGCGATAACCACTCGCGTCACCGCGATGCCCACTATATTCCCCATTAGTGGTTATTTTATTCATCCAAAAGTGGAATGACCGCCTAAACTTATTTACGCCCTCTTTCATTGTTTTCTCTTTTTAATTGGTTGTCCATTACCCCTTTCTCTGCATCTCTGCATCCATCCTTCCTCGCTCCCTCCCTTAACCCAGTGCATCCCCCATCCCCCACTCGTCTGTAGCTGAGAGTTGTCTGTAACAGCGCCACTGGGCCCACTCAAACGCAGTTCGAGCTCAGGCACTCCGCACCGACCCAAAGCTAAAGTCCACGCGCGAGAACGACATTAGTCCACAGGACACAAGTGAATAAAGTAGTAATCTTGTTTCTTCGACCGGGTGACGTTGGTAAGTGTCGTCGTTGCTGCGTGCGGGTGGGAGTCACCCATAAGTGTTTTTGTTTAGCGGCTCTTTCTTTCCCGAGTATACCCCCCGATTGTTCCCCTGTTGGCTGTGTTTGCTAGGCTAGCCAGGCTAGTCAAAACAGCAGAATGGAAACGAGAGTAATTGCGAGATCACTATGGCTTGCGGTCAGTCAAGTTTGGCGACGGGCCGTTTGAATGTGTTGCTCTGGTTCGGTCTGGTCCGGTCCAATGTGACCCACTGCGATTGCTCCCCCTTTTTATTAGTCATCTGCTAATCTTAGTCCAGCTAACTGACTGATTAGCAATTTGAATGGCGCGTGCGTTTGGAAGATGCAGGGATGCTACGGCGCTTCTTTGCATTGCACTTTGGAGCACGCGAGCTAAGATAAGATTCGTACAGATTTCTGCCAGTGCCCGGAATGGTAGTAATGTGCATATCTAACAACATCCTTGCAAAATGGAGCTAACACGGTCATAATTGGCAAGATGGCATCAGCGAGTTGCTTTTTAAAATGGTGCGGTGAGCTTGCTGGAGAATGACAATTTTTGTCCAACAATGGCAATTTTGACATTGCTTGCTATTTTTGGATCGTGACGCACCTCCAGTGCATGCCTCGTTGACAAATAGAAAAACATTAACCAGCGGAGATGTAAATAAAAACAAATTTGAAAAATGTCGACTGTGGTCAGGTAGGCAAGTGTTTTGTTTTTCTCCTGTTGTTTACACAATGGACTGACTTCGGACTCACTTGGATCTAACCTACTCTAGGGGCAAGTTCCAGAGCTGCCAACTACCCCGGAAATTCTGGGATTTACCTGGAAATGCAATGCAAACTCAGAGACACCCTCCCTAAAGTGTGGAAATCCAAAGAATTTGGCACTTAATTTTTTTAAAGAAAGGTACCAAATCTTCAATTTAAATCCCTCGAAATTCACACCATCACTACGGCCTCCGCATTGTTGATTCCACTGCACTGTAAACCGCAAGAATTTGGCAACACAAGTGCATTGTGAATCATCCGAGTTACAAGTTCTGACAAATTATTCGTCTTGTGCGACTTCAGGTTGGCAATCGATTCGGAATCGATTCCATAGGTAGATTTGATCACTTTGACATTTTAGTTTTCTTTTGTTGTTCACAAGGGAAGTACGTATTATTAGGCTGACTAAACTACCAGTGTTTTGTTTTGAAACAAATACTGTAATTTCCGGGGTTGTTCTAAAGGACGTAGGCATACACAGCACTGGTAAGTGAATGACAATAAAGCTTTCAATTCAATATGACTCCTCAGAATAAGCGCAAAATGGGTCGCAATTTGGATTAAACTTTTAAGAAATCCAGAATCCTTGCATAACTTTATTGCTTCTTATTCGACAAAATATCAAATGTTGATGCCGTCTCCAAAAGTACTGACATTTGCACAACAGGCACGTGCGAGTAAGGGACCAGCTGAAAAGCTTGTGTTAATGCTTTAGAAAATTTTAATTTGCCAATAAATGATCAACAATTTCTTGTTCACTTTTATACTTATTTTCATAATACTGTACTTTTTCAATAGTTTGCAAAAACACAATATTTCAATTGATGTAAAAGCTTGATCATGACAGTTTGATTTAAATTGTCCCACATTTATTTTTGTTTACATTTCATATTGATTTTGCGTGAAATCCTTCAACCCGGAAATACCCCGGAAATGGGACATGGGTACTCCTAAAATGGGGTCGACGGAGGTTGGAAGCTCTGAATTACATAACACTACTGCATAGACCTGGGCGATTTGACAAAATTATCATGAGAATTTTTTTTATCAGTCTTTCAATAATTATTTTTAACAATAACTATCACATCTTTTGTCTTTCATAATTTTGAATCATCACTAATGTGAATAAGTAAATTAATTACTTAAGTTGTAAATATAAACGGAACCACGTTATCTCCATTAAAGAATACAAATAATTTTCTAAAAGCATTTTTGTTGCAATAAAGCAAAATGACAACTCCTTCCAACCACTATGAAAAGTAATGAATAAGAAAACCTGCATGAATTTAGACAGGAATCTTTGTTTTTATAAAATTTGCCTTAAAAGCAAAATTTGCTTGGCAATATGAAAACTAAATAATCAACTGGAGCATCATAATTGGAAAATAAACTTTTCAGCCTCACAAAAAGAAACTATATAAATTTACCTCAAATTAAATAAAAACATTGGATGATTTTGACCCATTTTAAGCCTACTTAACCATTTTTAGATTTTTGTAACATTTTCAGAGCATTTGCATGAAATGGGTAACTCCTTTACGTATATTAAATAAAAAAAGAAATACAAGCTGTCCTCAAATGTCATAATTTCTCCTATTGTCTTCCCTTGACATATTGCTTATTAATAACCTCTTCTCTGATGTGCTATATACATGTTAGCGAGAGAATTAAGTTATGTGGACTGATGTCTTGAACATTTACCTACAAGCTTGAGACATGGGAAGAATATGATGTGAAGCACTGATGAGGTTCAGTCAATTGTGTTTGCTTAGTGTGTGCATGTGTTCATAAGTGCAGATAAAGCACACGACAGGGTAGACCGGGATGATACGAAAAAAATATTTTCAGTCGATATCGATAATTATAATAACAATTACTTCTTTTGTCTTTAAATTTTGAACTTCAAACTTGTGGAAATAAGTATAAATTAATGACTTTACATGGTAATCAATTATGAAGGTAACTACGCTGTTTTACTTGATAGCGAATAATATAACATTTGATGGTTTAAAATAGCATTTTGATGTTGTCATGAAATACGTAAGAAATAAGACAACTCCCTAACACTATGAAAAGTAATGAATATAAAACCTCCATTCATTCTTTATCTTTATATGGAATGAGTAGAATTACAATAATATAGTTATCCCCTCGAATTTCCTGGATGATGTAGACCAGACATGGCTGTGACAATCGAAAAAATGCAAAGAAGTATCACCCCTATTATTACTACAATAGAACGTTTTCGTGCCTACACAAAATAACAAGTGCATTTATTAAATATTACAGGTATAAGCATATATAAAGACTCCTCATTTTCTGAAACGCTTTATACTCATTAGAATCGTGGGGGGTGCTGGAGCCAATCTCAGCTGTCTCCGGACCATAGGCGGTGGACACCCTGAATCAGTGGCCAGCCGATCGCCAGGCACGAGGAGACGGACAACCATGCACACTCACAACCATACCAAGGGGCAATTTTGAGCGTCCAATCAGCATCGCATGCACCTGGAAACTAGCTGGCAGAAATTTTTCTGAAAATGACGGTTGTAAATGACGTGAAAAGGCGCCCTACCTTACGACCAATCAGCCATGTGGTGCATTTAGGGCACATGTAAAAACAACGATACATCAACTCTGCTTTCAGCTTTAACAAATGAAAGTTGAGTTTACACACTTGATGAAAAATTCAATCACTCGTTTATTAAGGTCCGACAGCTGTTTCTGGCCACTATGAAAATGATCAAGTCTCTACATTGCACAGTTTGGACAAATGTATTGAGAGAATCTTAACATACACACACAATTACACCCATTCACCCACACATCCAACCATGAATCACGCTTTATAAGGATTATAGATTTAACGAAGGCTCTCCATCTTGTTATGAATGATACTGCACAGCTTGGAAATCGTGGGTAACCCCTTTGAAAGGCTTTATAGTATTCTTCTGCTTGAGGGTGGTACATATTGTTGAGGTACTCCTCGTAAAGGCGCGCCAACTCAGTCACCCGTACAGCACTCATGTTTCTCTATTATTTCGTGCTTAATATCAATTGTCATCATACACTTTTTCTTCTCACTACCCTTCATTGCACCGGCTTGCTTTGGACCCATTGTTTTCCCCCTTAATTCTGCACTGATTAACGCAAAAATGCAACCTGTACGGCCGGTGCTCGTAGATATCTTTCCCTGAGGGAGATGCAGCGAGGAAGATAGAGCTATGCTGTTCTCATAAGCAGTCTCTCGCATACTCAGCCACTTGGCGGCCACTTCGGAAACTCATTTCTCAAGGAAAATATTTGCTCGGAATTTTCGTCGTATTTCACATTTCTCATATGTTGGGCCACTTGGATGTGAAGGTATTACATTATTAAATACGTTATTTATTTATTTTTTAACACAGACCACTATCTTTAATTAAGAAGAATGGAATCACGTTTTTGGTGAATCTAATGGGGATTATTCAGACTTTTAAAAATTTAAAATATTATGATGAATTAGACTTTAAGGATTTAAATTTGTGAATTACATTTGAGAATTGTTTGACCAGGTTTCCGTACCATATGTTGTATATCAGTGGTTTCAAACCGGTCCTCAAAGGGCCGCAGTGGGTGCAGGTTTTCATTCCAACTCAACAAGGATGCCTTTTGCAAGTGCAATCAGTTAATTAGAGTCAGGTGCTACTTATTTTAAAGACACCTGATTGGTTAAAATGTTGGCACTGGATCGGTTGGAACAAAAACCAGGACCCACTGCGGCCCTATTTGGAACCGGTTTGAGACCACTGTTGTAAATGTTTTGTCATGGTGACTCGTGTTCAGGATTTGGCAGTTACCAGTACTTGTGCAATCCTTGGAGTGAGCTGAGAAAAAAAAATTATACCAATTTTTAGTCGCAAATTATGGGTGCGCGTTATATATCAAATAAATCCGGTAATGTTTCCATGAATTAACATATTAAATGTGATCCAATCTTTCAACCACCCAGGATGTTTTTACTAGGGATGTCACAATTTTCACCTTTTTACTCCCAATCAGATTTTTTTCCAGGTATATTTTGCCAATAATGAATGAATATTTTCAGTGGCAACATTCCAGGTTTTCTTGGCGCTAGTGTGACTTAATTTTGCAATGACTATAAATGAATGATGCTTTAGTGGGGCCATAACATATGGTAGGCAACACTTGTCGTTATAGCAGACTTAATGCATTGTGCTGTCAAAGACACAACATTGACCACACTTGCACTCACACACACTGTGTGCATAATTGCCTCCCCAGCTGCAATCCCTACCTGTTTGCTGTTTACAGTTATGCTTAATTTTTTTGCTATTTTATTTGCTTTGTATTTTATTTTCCCCTTCTCTTGTGTTCATTGTAATCATAAACTGTCACTGTTTTAATTTCAGATTTGCATATCCACTTCCACTCCTTCCTCATTTGCATACAGCAAGAAATGGCGAGCGGGCATCCCACAGACAAATTCAGTTTCATGTATCAACCAGACACGCACAAGAGGTACGCGGCACACAGCTACACACTTGTACACATTAACACACACTTGCCCACGCTCAGCTCTCTCTACAGAGGAAAGTTACAAAGAAGTTCTTGCCCATCTCAGCCAGGAAACAACATGCATTGGGGGGGTCTGATATTCATCAATTTCCAGTATCAGTTGCCGTTGAATATATATGCATTTGTTAAGCTGACAGAAGGTGTTAAAATTCATGAGGAATTTTGATTTCAAAATACTGCCAAAATCTTTTTGGCTGGGTGTTTGCCTAGATAAGAGCCTTGGTTTGGGGTTTGCTTGTGTGTACATCTTTGTGTACACTTGATAGTCCCGAAATGTAGTTGTAATTTTTCTCTCCCTTCCGCCTTTCCCGCCTTAAAACTGACCTGTCTTTCATTGTGTCACAATTTTGTCTTTTTCATGCTTTTAAAGCAAAAACAGGTTGTCTTCAGCCATGAATCCAGTCTACAGCCCCGTTCAACCTGGAACACCCTATGGAAACCCTAAGAACATGGCTTTCGCGGGTAAGACAGTCTTACAAATTAAATCTGCATACACCTAAATTATACTTGGCCTAAATATGAATGTGCAGCACCGTTAGGTCCCAAACCAGTACTTGTTGCTTATTAGGGGTGGAACAATACAATCATCTCAATCAAAGTATCAAATGTAAGTACAATTGCATCCAAATTTCTCAAAATGCAAAATATCAGCTGACATTATCATCCAAGTAACATGTAATAATGTTTTCTCAAATTGCAAATGTGTCACCCAAAAAAATGTCGGTGTCCATGAGCCCGAGAGGAACCGGTCAAGCCATCCTCGTTGTGGAACCGGCTCTCTTGTCCTAGCGTTCTGTATGTTCTTCATAGTTTGAAGGATATCATGGACTGAGTAGGATGCGCTGGCAGGGATGAAGGCGCAGCACAAGTCTCCCATCACGGCACACAACTCCTCGCTGAGTGGCCAATCCGTCAAGAGCAAGGTGGCCCTGGACAATCACCTGGGCCATGGCCGCCAGGGCCTCTCAGCCTTGGTGCCGCTGGACTGACACGCTGACACAGGCCCGGAACTTGCAGTCATTGGTCTCCAGACGCAGGGCGTTCCTTGGCGCTCTCACCCGGGGGAACAGAGCCATCGGGATTTTGGGGTTGACTGACCAGTGTTTGTTTGAGGGGGACATCCCAGCGCCACACCGGATCATGCTCGTGAGCTCCAATACTCGTTCATCAGCTTTGACGGTAGTGGCCAACTTTGACGGTAGTGAAGTTAGGGGTCAAAATCCCATGGTAAAGTCCGTCCCCACGTGGAGAAGACCAGCACTCTTTTTATCACCTTGACGAGTACCAGGTCGCCTGGAGACGGGACCTCCTGTGTGCAAGACAGAGAAGATGTTGGCAGATCATTTGCATTTATCACAGTTCTTTCTTGGAACATTTTGCATAACCACTGAGAGAGAAAATGTTTCTCCTGTCTCCTCCACCACCAGTCTGAGTCTTACTGATCGATTGGTTCTTTCAACGACATAATCGGACCTACAGTAGTTCTATAGAACGTTATCAGAAGCTTGGTATCCAAGTTGTTTCTCCTAAGTACGCTGAGGAAATGGGAGTCGTTTCTGAGCCTTCTTCACCACTGCCGTAATGTTTGTAAGCCGTGAGAGCATATCCGTGACGTGGACCCCCAGGAATTTAAAGAACTGGACCCTGTACACACACTCC
Source organism: Stigmatopora nigra (assembly GCF_051989575.1). Classification (NCBI taxonomy): domain Eukaryota; kingdom Metazoa; phylum Chordata; class Actinopteri; order Syngnathiformes; family Syngnathidae; genus Stigmatopora; species Stigmatopora nigra. The sequence continues at coordinate 13,014,080 of NC_135515.1, forward strand.
ATTTATGAGGAGTGAGGCTAGATCTGTGCTGTTTGTGAAAGTCCAGGATTATTTATTTAGTTTTCGTGGTGAACAGTGTGAGATTGATCACCGAGCACCACAAAGACAGTTTGTTGACCTTGTCTCTGTAGGCCGACTCATCCCCTCCTGAGATGATTCCGATCACAGTGGTGTCATCAGCAAATTTAAGGATGGTGTTAGACTGGTGGGTTGGTGTACAGTCGTATGTGTACAGGGAGTACAGAAGAGGACTCAGTACACAGCCTTGAGGGGAGGCAGTGCTCGGTGTAATGGGGGAAGAGGGGTGGGGACCAAGTCTAACAGTTTGTGGTGGGTTGGTCAAGAAGTTCTTTATCCAGCAGCAGATGGAAGAAGATAGTCCAAGGTGGGAGAGTTTGTCACTCAGAATGTCCGGTTTTATGGTGTTAAAGGCTGAGCTACAGTCAATGAAAATCCTCCTCACGTAATTCCAATGGTGCTCCAGGTGGCTCAGTGCTGTGTAGAGCAATGGTGATAGCATCCTCAGTGGACCTGTTAGCTCTATAAGCAAACTGGTGAGGGTCAACTGAGGGAGGGATTGTATTCCTGATATGGCGGGCTAAGACCAAGACTATAAGTCTCTGACTTATTCTTGTCCTACCTACGTTAGTCCCTGACCACAAAATAATGTTCTACTTACGTTGGTCCCGGACCACAAACTATAATGTTCTATGCACATTGGTCCCAGTCCAAAAAACTATTATGTTCACCGTAAGTTGGTCCCAGACCACAAACTGTTATCACTACCGCAGCGATAATACTCATTCAAATTATCACACTTCACAGAGACAGAAATCAAAGGGTGAACTCACGATCTTTTTCGTTCCAAACCTGCCCTAGTTCGGGGACTCGTCACCGGAGCGGCGAGGGAACGTCCGTCGGGTTGACCCTTTCAATGGAGGGTGCTGTCGTCGTGCTCCGTCGTCGCTCCGGCAATTCTTAGCTGTTGGGTCCCGTGTTTCGGCACCTAAGTATGATAGATCTGAAAATACAACTTCAGGAGCAGGTTAAGAAAGAATTAGATCAATTTAATTAGGAACTAGGTTTATTACCGGACTGCAGGATGAAGGACAAAGCTCAAACAGCTGTGAACCGCTCAGTCTGTCGTCCTCGCAATTCTCTCTGATGAACAGGGGGTCAGTCTTTATATAAGAACACAGGGTAATATTTCTAAGACAGTGTTGTAGGACAGAATGTATGTAAACAAAACTTTGGGCTAATATGGTTAGATATTTGCAGGTAAAGTTGTAAAAAAAAACATGATATTTTTATAGCTCATACAAACTGCCGCAGCCTATCATATATTGCACAATTCGAACAAACAGTTCCAAAGCGAGTTGACCACATTCCACAATACAATGAAACAATTGCAAACCCTGTTATCCAGCCTATGTTACATTTCGTCAAGCGAACAAACAGTTGCAAGGCCAGCTAGTTAGCTATCTTACATTTCGTGGTGCGAACAATTGCAAGGACAGCTGGTTAGCTTATCCTACATTCCTCTGTCTTAACAACTAATTGTAAAACCAGATTGGCCACATGGCTCGACATGAATAAACAATTATTAAGCCAGTTGGCACGTCCATCCCACAGACACGTACAGTATTTATAGTATTTACATTTTTACATTTAGATTATATTTAGATATTAATACGTTATAGTCTTCACGGACGCCTGTAACTCTGCTATTTAATAATGTCTCTTCTTGATCATTGTACTTGTGTACTAGTATTTCCGTACTAGTATTTTCGTTTAGGTGCGAAAAAATTAGTCTTTTCATATGAATGTATCTATGATATTTAACAAATACACTTCTTGTGTAAATACAGTAATACCCCGGTTTTTGCGGTTAATGGGGGGCCGGACCCCCCCACAAAGTGTAAATCCGCAAAGTAGGCTCAACCCTAAAAAAAGAATTCTTCAATGCTGAGTCCTAGTAGCAAGCGGAAGACAGAAGACTTGCTACCGCTTGCGAGATTAAGCGTGGATTTTCACATTTTTATGAATTTAAGAAAAAATAATCCGCCTCGTGGAGGATGGGCAGTATGGAAGATGAATGAATGAAAAAACAATTTTTAAAAATCTGTGATGTAGTGAAGCATCGAGCACCAAAGTGCAAAGTAGCGAGGTGTCTCTGTCTAGCTTTATGGTGTTGTTTCTATTGAGAATAATTTTGATGGTCAAAAGATGGACGGGCACACAAAGCCTAACCCTTTTCTCTCATTTTCTCATGTTTCTCACATCTTTCATGCAAAATTTTGTCGGTACCTTTTTTTAACATTGTCGAATAAATTATAGGATTTACATGTAAGATGCTGCTCTAATTGTGAAAAATCCAAGTTACCAAATAAGTTCTGAAACCAATTTATTTCATAAGTAGAGGTACCACCGAAATGTGTTCATCCAAATGTAACACACGTCTTCCACTTTTCCAATGTTTGGGGGAGTGAAAAGTAAAAAGCCATGTTTATAATTTATGAAGAACAACATAAAGGTGTAGCGTGATGCAGGTGTGGGTGTGTACTTTGCTAGCTACGCTAACCCTGTGTTCTTTTCTCATCTACCTCACAAGTTCTTGTTGCCTTTGTTTAGCTGACATTATTTCTAATATAGATGTTTTTAATGAGCAATTGTAGGTGTCTATTACCCAATCATAAACACTGCCCAATGTGTTTTATGAGTGGCACTTCCCTGTTTCATTTCCTTGTTAATCTAGTGTGTGTCCAACAGGATATCCAGGAGGGTATCCAGCCACGGCACCCACATATACGCCAAATCTATATCAAACAGGAAGCCCTGGGTATCCACCTGGTGAGTCTAGTTCATTTTTTAGTCTATATGTACTCTTTCTTAACTAGCTCGTAATCACTTGTGAAGGCCTAATTCAGGCTTATCACCGCTAAAATCAGAAGTGATATGGAAATTGCATTCAATGATGAAATACACCTAAACAATGCAATGTATGAAACATTTATTGACATGAATAATTTTATATTTGTATTATATAATACCTGGAAATGTAGTTTAACTTGCTCTGCTTGGAGGCTTTTCCTGCCATCATCAAACAAATCATTTTATTTGTACAGCGTTGTCAGGTATTGTTAAGATAAGTGCTCAGCACCAAATCTACAAGGATCTAAAGATGATGTCTAAGCTTGAAAACAAATGAATGTGCTCCTCTGAGAATGAATTTTCTTCATAAAAATATATATTTATTTTAAATTGAAACAAAATTCATTGTCCTTCCCACACAACAGAGTACATCACAGTGCATTGATAAGCATGCACAAAAATTGTTCTTTCCACCATTTAGAAACAGCAATTATAACGCTTAAATGCCCGCTTATGTGTGGAGAACATGAGAGAAGAATTCTTCCATCTCTTTGTTCCCTTGTCCTTGTGCAGGTGAAGCTTTTTCATAAGCAGTACAGCTAGTAGCATGTTTTACCTTCAAGCTCCTCTGTGTGGCCATTTTATGTACTACATAGCCCTGAACACTTTCAAACTGAAGTGCTGTGGATTAGCCACCAATTGCTATGAGCGATAAATAACAAAAACAAAGGAAGTCAAGAGGAAAAAGAGGGATGAGGAAATCACATTGTATGATTTTTATAGAATTAATTTCCAAATTACAGAGGCAAATACATATTTTGACAATAATAAACAAGCATGATTCCAAGATAGCGCACTCAGAACTTCTGCAATGAAGTCATCTATCCACCACTTTTAAACTTTATTAATGACACGTTTGAAATTGCACCAAAAACAGAGAGCTGTCAAAAGACATAAAAAGAAACAAAGTAATAGACGTGGCCGGTCTACTTGCCGAAAGACATTTAGCCGACTGACATCTGGCCGACAGCCAACTCACCGAAAGACATTTAGCCGACTGACATCTGGCCGACAGCCAACTCACCGAAAGACATTTAGCCGACTAACATCTGGCCGACAGCCAACTCGCCGAAAGACATTTAGCCGACTGACATTTAGCCGACGGACATTTAGCCGACGGACATTTAGCCGACTGACATTTAGCCGACTGACATCTGGCCGACAGCCAATTCGCCGAAAGACATTTAGCCGACTGACACCTGGCCGACAGCCAACTCGCCAAAAGACATTTAGCCGACTGACATCTGGCGGACAGCCAACTCGCCGAAAGACATTTAGCCGACAGACATCTGGCCGACAGCCAACTCGCCAAAAGACCATCTGGCCGAACGACTATTTGGGCGACCGACTATCTAGCCGAAGAACATTTAGCCGACGCGCTCGCCCCATCCCCGGTCATGTGTGTACAAGTTTTTCAACCTCTGCCTGCGGGCCATATACGACCCGTTACTGATAACAACATTCATTTAGAATAACAAGTTACATATAACAACATTCATTTAGAATAACAAGTTACAGATAACAACATTCATTTAGAATAACAAGTTACAGATAACAACATTCATTTAGAATAACAAGTTACAGATAACAACATTCATTTAGAAACACAAGGAAATGTATTCACGGCCAAACAAAGTAGTCATGACAGTGAGTACTATAATGACAGAAGAAAAAAAGGAGTTATAACAGTAGATACTGTAATTTACACCAGAATAGAACACATTGAGATTAATCTTTGAATTAAGGTTCTCAGCAAATCATTTTGAATATATATTTCCTAAAACATTTAAAATTAAAATATATTTAACATGGATATATTGAGAACTCCAAAGAGTTATGAATTTAACAACTACTACAAGTTCAAATATGGTGCTAAACTTTCTTGCTGCCATTGATGTTAATAATGGGAGTATGTCATGGTGTTCATTTATTTTTTTGATGGTGGGAGTTATTCTTTTGCAATATTGACAATGCTGACAAATAGTTTTTCCCCTAATGTTCATATGGTCAAAATGCTGTCGTCTGGTTTTACTTTTAACCTCGGCTCTTTTTTAAGGATATACTGCAGCTGGCACCCCATACAAAGTTCCACCAACTCAGTCAAATGGAGCACCTCCTCCCTATACCCCAACGCCAACCCCTTATCCTACTGCCATGTACCCTATCCGCAGTGCCTACACACAGCAGAACCTGTACGCACAGGTAAGGCTACTTGATAAACATGTGTTAATAACATGTGAAGAGAAAGAACGTTGTTTACAAATTAGAAAAACATCTTAACTTCATTTTCAAACTGTCAAATAGTGGCCAATAAAAGCCAATATTTCCATAAAATTAGATGCCATTTTTAAACACCCAACATGTTTTAGCCAATCAAATGCCAGCATTTCAGATAGACCAAAATTTTCCTAGGCTATTCCAATGAAATTGTCTTTTACATGCACATCGTCTCTTCCAGAGTCTCATATAGAGTGATTTTACAAGAATAAAAACAATGTATGAATGAAGGAAAATGTTGTGCATTCAGTCCTACTCATGTCACAGTGGGTCAGTCTAGCTTGCCATACTTTGATTTGTTGCGGCTATCGCTGTGTTCCAGCTGTACTACAGCTGTGTAGTGTGTCGTACACAAATTTTATTTGGAAAAATAACAACAACAAAAAAGAAATTGACCGTGTCAGTATACAATAACCTTTGGCTTTTTGCTATTCGGGGAGAACGAAGGGTAAATACAATATTCGTAGTGGAGAATGGAAATGCCACTACATAGTGTTCCATTTTGCCTGGCCAAAGACTTTGTTTGTGTCCAATATGGAAAAAAAAAACAATGTGACTGTACAAGTGGGAGTGCTCATTTTACCAGTAAAAACTATTTGGTAAACAGGACTTGCAATATTGAAAACCTATGGGTCCTAAAATAAATGTTTTGAGCCCCCAACATTGCACAGTAAAAAGGACTGTGTGACTTGAAAGGTCAAACTGCATTAACAAGATATGAGTAAGAACAAATAACATAGAGACACCTTGCTAATTTGTGCTTCAGTTATCACTGCTTCACTACATCACAGATTTATTTCTGGGGAAATTATTTCATTTTTTTTCTTCATTTATTAATTCATCCTCCAACCGGTCGGTGTAAGCAATCCAATGTTCTTCTTGGCTCAAACTGTTTAAGATACAGCTGCTATGGCATCCAACACACCTTTAAAGAAAATACATAATATGAACAAAGAAACTTTATTCAACATTGTAATCTACTTTGCCTCCCAACACTTGCCATTCTGACATCGTGTTTGACAATTCGTAAATTTCGTCCGGCAGTAAGGAGCTTGGGAGTATTTGACGTAAACATTTGTCCTTAAATGTCAGCCCATTGAGTGTCATTTTCCATTTTTAAAAATTATTTCACTGTTATTTGAGTTCCAGAGACGTTCCTGATTTGCATATTTAGGTTTTATATGGAACTCTCTTTTACATGGTTATTTATACTAAAACATGAAGATTGCTTTAAATGTTTAGTAAAATTGTTGATGTAAAACAGAGGTGTCAAATCAATTCCACAAAGGGCTAAGTGGGTGCAAGTTTTCCTCCCTACTGAAACAGCGCAGACAGTTGGGCCAATGAGGAGGTATGCTGGAAGAAGCAGCGCCTGACTGCAATCTACTGATTACAGTTATAAGAGAACAGATAGGTGAAAAGGTGTTGTTTTGGTTGGTTGGAAAAAAATCCTGCACCCACTTGGCCGTGGAATCAGTTTGATACGTGATGTAAAAGATAAATCTTAAAAACACAGGCGTCGGTTTAAATTATCAGCTGTAAATTAATTTTGCTACACCAACTATTAGAAAGGTGTTAGTAGTCCTCCTAGTGTAACTGTATTTGCAATATTCACTAAAACCAAATATTACCCTTATTTACCTTTCTTATGTACATCTCACACAGGGTGCATATTATCCCCAACCGGTGTATGCAGCGCAGCCACATGTGATCCATCACACCACGGTGGTGCAACCAAACAGCATCCCCTCTACAGCACTCTACCCAGCTCCTGTCCCTGTACCAAGTCCTCGAAACAATGGCATGGCTGCCATGGGGATGGTAGCCGGAACAACCATGGCTATGAGTGCAGGTGAGACCACACATTTTGTACATTCTGGATGCCAGTTCATCACGCAGCTGGGTATGATGACAATTAGACTTTTGTCGAGTCAATGATGATGACAAAGCCTATGTCCAATTATTATTAATATTTGGAATCGTATCACCTATCACCGTCCGGTACGTAAAATTAGTAGAGAGATTTGCCTTTATCGTATTTCAAAAGAGGATTAACTAAAACCTAAAGAGCTAATCCAGGATCTTTGTTATTTTATGTATTCTTACTAGCTTATTTAAGAATAATTTTGAATTTATTAATTTCTTAATTAACTGTGTTAAGGGACACTGCTGACAACACCCCAGCACGCACCTATCGGAGCACACCCCGTGACTGTGCCCACCTACAGGCCTCAGGGCACACCCGGGTACAGCTATGTCCCTCCTCACTGGTAGAGGCTGCCAATGTATGTAAGTGTTTACTTGACCTATCTTTATTGCCTGTCTCCTCATTCCCTTTCCATTCGCATTCCTACTCCAGTTCCTTTTTCATCTCCTTGACAACAACGCTTGGTCACATTTCCACTCGCAACATTTATTCATCTGAGACATCAAGTGCTCATCAAATGCATCACCAAACCTGTACCTGTGTTTTTTCTTTCTTGTAAGATCTGGAGTCCGCCATCATATGCAACTGCTCAATTCTGACCCAGACTTCCTTCCGGTAACCATGGGAACTTGGAACCATGTCTACAGAACAAAACTAAAGTGCAACAGCCACTTTATTATTCTCTAACATTTTTTTTAAAAGCTGCTTTTCTTTTTCTTCTTTTTGTTTTAAAACTGTTAATTTGCCAACCAGTCATTACCATGTTTATAATTATTTTTTTTAATATGATAATTTTTTTAGGTCTCCATCCACTCTTACTTTTTCTGTTTATTATTGAAACTCCAAGAAGACACAGACCAATCACCTGTGTGAGTGAGTGAGTGAGTGAGTGTGTGAGTGAGTGAGTGAGTGAGTGAGTGAGTGAGTGAGTGAGTGAGTGAGTGAGTGAGTGAGTGAGTGAGTGAGTGAGTGAGTGAGTGAGTGAGTGAGTGAGTGAGTGAGTGAGTGAGTGAGTGAGTGAGTGAGTGAGTGAGTGAGTGAGTGAGTGAGTGAGTGAGTGAGTGAGTGAGTGAGTGAGTGAGTGAGTGAGTGAGTGAGTGAGTGAGTGAGTGAGTGAGTGAGTGAGTGAGTGAGTGAGTGAGTGAGTGAGTGAGTGAGTGAGTGAGTGAGTGAGTGAGTGAGTGAGTGAGTGAGTGAGTGAGTGAGTGAGTGAGTGAGTGAGTGAGTGAGTGAGTGAGTGAGTGAGTGAGTGAGTGAGTGAGTGCATGCTTGCATGCGTATGAGTGAGTGAGTGTGGGTGTGTGTGTTGGTTGGGGTGTGGGGGTCAAATATGTGGGTTTATGTGGTCCTGCCTGCTGCTCAGTTGGCTAGAAAGTATTCCGCACTTATTCCTCAATATCATTTCCTTCAGTCATTGAACACTAGACACACTTATGCTGCCAGATTTTCTCAGAACTAAATATCAGCACAGGCTTTAAATATCCAATTATAAAATTTAGTTTAATGCAGGTTTTTCCTTTTTTCTTGTTTTATATTCCTGTCTTTTTCCATTCAAGTTTCCATACTTTAGATTTTCTTGTGTTTCCACCAGTAGTTCCTTTTCCTCATTTTTCTCATCAGCTTTGTTTCACCTTCAATCCAACCTCACTTGTCTTCCAACATCTTGTTGTCTTCTTGTGAGTCAGTCAACTTTGTCTCTATGTTTATTGTACACTGCTATTGACAGTGTCCAAGCATCATTTGTAGTATATGCTTAAAAAAGTCACCTACTTCATGCCACATACTATGCAGGCTAGTATGTTGTTATACAGTTAATTAATAGTGCATCAGAGCTTTCTTTTGTCCCATTTAGTTATTGATGTTATTAGATTGTTTGATGTCGGTCAGTATGTTAAGCAAAAGGTTAAAATATTTACAATAACCATGTGAACGGCTTGGGTGGTTGTGCACAATTATTAAAACAGGATCTTGCGTGGGGGATAGAAAACACGACCTTTTAAAGGCACTTAATGTACAGTACTGTGAGTCGTTATGTTACTGAACAACACAAGAAAATCCAAGACGGACAAGGAAATTTTAACGGGATTGTTTTGGCAGTTGGACCATTCAAAGTGTAAGACTGAGCTGTTTAATAGTTACTGAGTGTTGTCCTCAGCAACTATGAGGTCTTGTTCCATCACGCAAACGGGGACCAATAACCAAACGGCTAGCAGTTGTAAAACTATAGTCACATTATTGACCAAGATAAAGAGACCTCTGAAATTGATGCTATAAACAAAAAGCAAAATTAAAACAAAACTTGAACATTATTGAAAGCAACTTATATAAATTAAACAAACAATTTAAGTGTCACAAAGTGGCACACTCACACCGATGTTTATAAGTAGGCCTACTGATCTTAAAAAGATAAGAACATTCACAGTTGCCCATGCTAGTTTCTGTCAGATTATCTGACTTCCACATACACTTTAACTCCAAATGGTTCATAATGTGTATATAACTCAAAATGTGGCCTAGCTGTGATTATTTGGGGGTGTAATTGTGACTAAAAGAATCTTGTATTCTCAAGAAAATCTAAGATAGAGCTTCTGTCCTTTGACAACTATGTACCTTACCTTTTCAAAAAAATATGTCCTTAAAACTAAATTAGGTTTAAAAAAAATAAAAATGAACACTTCAGAGATAAATACTTCTAATTAGGCTGCGACAATTACAATGTCACTAAACACTTTGGTTCTGATCTTTAGGAAAGCCGAGTGGCAGGTGTGAAGATTTAGGCCTGTGTCATTTTCAGGATTTGCCGAAAAACTAAATCAAATTGCTTTCCATGTAGATAACATGTTGTACTAAAGAGCATTTACAACAATCGTGCCGTATTTTCACACCTATAAGGGGCACTAAAAAGTCTAAATCAGTCGGTGCGCCTTGTTTACGCACTAAGTTTTGTATGACCCTGAACGCTTGACTGACTGGTTTCTTACCGAAAAGCTACTTATTGCGATCAACCCAGCGGACCTTCACTCTCAAAATAGCCTCCCCATGCATTCAAAGCATTACGGTAAATCCATTCAAAACATCCCAGACGAGTGGCAAGGCAGTTGACCTCCGTGTGCTCGTAGCGCTTTTAAACATCCATACAAAAACTGGCATGCAACGTCACACGAGTTATGTGACGATTTGTCGATGCCTGGGCCTAAGTGCCAGTGAGCACTGTAGTTTGAGCTTTCGTCAACGCTGGAATCACTATTACAAAACCCCATGGCAACAACTCTGACCTGGCCGGATATGAGATGAAACCCAGCATTGTTGGTGATCTCGCCCACTTGGCCCAACTCTTTGGCAGATATTTAAGAGCATGACTTTGATAGATTTGTAGATGTTTGAATACTTTGACTGATATTTTCACGAATACACATTACGTTAATTAAACAAAATCAAACTCAGTTTTGCTCCTGTTGCATTTTTTAAAACATACACAAGCATGCATTTTAACGTGTGTGTCATGCTAGCACAACCATTGCAGCGCGACCTTTGAAACGAAGCACCTTTTATATTGACAAAAAAACAGAACATACACCCGCAACTGAGACGGCGCTATTTCAGCCGGTGCGTCGTATAGGTGTGATAATACGGTATGTAGATGAGATGGCTTGATATTGCAATAAAATTAAGAGATAAATCCTCATTTAACATTGTAATATTCTGTTCAGCATTTGAATGGATTTTTAAGGGGAAATACGCCTGCACCCCACCTTATTTTTAAGTTTGTAGGCTCTATATGCAGCCTTTATATCGATCATTAACATTAATAAGAAAACTGCATATCAACAATTTGAGTATTGAAGAATTGTGAGGAACTATTGCACAAAAGTAGAATGACATTAAGAATAGTACTATAATTACTGCAAAGTAACCGATTACCTGTAGGCTTTTTATTACAACAATGTGCAAGACACCATTTATATTGCCATTAAAATAAAATAATAATGTTGTCTTTGAGGTATTCTTAGTCCACAAATGTTTGTACACTAGAGAATTAATTCTCATGAAATATTACATACAGATGCTTGTCAGATCAAGACCTCTTTTTTTCCTTCTTATATTGGTCTTGAATTAAACAGTTTGAATAATGGACAATAAAGCACCAACAATTTAATCCAGCAGGGAGGTGGTTGGGGGTATTTAATCTTAAAGCTATTTGTCATATTTTACAGTATTTCTTTACTTCTTCCCTTTGGTCAAATCTGCATAATATTCAGGTGTATCCAATAGCATCTGCAGTTTAACACTAAAAAATACAGTGTATTTATACAACAAGTGGTACAGTAATGTATTTTTAGCTAAGCATGGTTGCATTCTTGTGGCAGCTATTGTTTTATGCTTTTGATATTTTATTTGAGCTCCTTGTATTCTTTTGTGTGTATGTCCTCAACATACATGTGCTGGGAGGTGTAGGGGGTTCAGTGTAATTAAATAATGCATGTGGCTCTGAAGGCAAGGGTTTGCTCACCAATCTAGTACAGTGGTACCTTGAGATACGAGCTTAATGCATTTTGGGACTGAACTCTTATGTCGACTTACTTGTATCTCAAATCAACGTTCGCATAGAAATGAACTAAAAACAAATCTGTTCCAACCCTCTGAAAAAAACAAAAAAACGATATTGGAAAGGAAAAACATTTTTATTGATTCTAATTTGCCATCTATTTAAAGAGTAACAAATAACTAGGGGTAATTATGTTTAATAGTACTAAAATTAGACAGATTTCATGGAGGGGAGAGACAGGGAGAGAGACTTTTTGCATGGCAACACACTCCTAACATAACAAACAAATTTAAAATAACTTAGAGAACGATACAGACACTCAAAAATACGTTTAATCTAACCTTACACCAAAATTAATTCTAATTTTTTTTTTTTTTAGACCTATTCAATACCTATATGGCTATTTGCCCCACCTCCACCCTCACTTTCAGCTGCGGTTTTTAAAATGAACCTATCAAGGGTTGTTTACTTTTGTCTTCCCTTCAAAATATTCCCAAAATGATACAAACAAATGTCCTCACAATAGGATAACGCACGACCACCTGCCAACGGAAAGTACTATACTCCCGTATCCAGCACTGACAAAAGGATAAAAAAAAAAGAAAATACTGAAAAAATGAAATGTTCCGCCCAGTGCTCGTACAGACATTTACACGAGGGAGTTACGACGAGAAAGAAAGTGCCCGTGACAGTGTAGCCCAGGGGTAGGGAACCTATGGCTCGGGAGTCACAATTGGCTCTTTTGATGAGTGCATCTGGCTCTTTGCTAACCTGCATGTTAAAATATGGAAACAGCAGAACTGAGATACTACCCCTAGAATTCTTCTAGAATACATCATTGATTGGCAACAGCCTAAGAATCTTTTAAATATTCATTTTTTTCCACTTTAGAAGTGGTGAAATTACAAAAAAAATTGAAAAGACACTCATTTACATGTATGTATTTTGACTTTTAAATTCATAGTATGGCTCACAAGGAATAACATTGGAAAATATGAATTGTTTGTGGCTCTCTTCGTCAAAAAGGTTCCCCACCCCTGGTGTAGGCTGTATGCTCGTATATCAAAATTTGTCTTGTATTTCAAGGTAAATATTTCCTCAAAAATGTACTCGTATCTCAAATTGCTCGTATGTCGGGGCACTCGTATGTCAAGGTATTACTGTTGTTGAAAACCTCCTTGTTGCTGTTTTCTTTTCACACCTTGCCTGAGTTGAGAATGACCAGGAAGCATTGCTTTGACAGGCCAATGGCTCTTTCCTCAGCCTCTGCGCCCTTTGTGCCATACATCACTGTTGTTCTGTAATTTGTTCTCCTAAGTAACTAGTGAACTATTGTTGACACTTACTCTGACTCTTTTCTTAAAACTGTCCTCTTTTCCTCACAATGCTGTTAAAGCATTTTGCCTGTCATATTTTTTTACCTGTCTGTTTCTCTTAATTATTATTATTTTAAAATCCATGTCACAACTCAGTACAGTGTCTGTTTGGTCAAGCATTCTAAATTACAATAATTCGGGTTCCTTTTTATTGTATAGATAAGCAAGCCTGCAAAAATTGTCTAGTTTTTGGGAGGTACATAAGCTGAATACGAATTGAACAAAAGAGCTCAAGAATTTTCTTGAGGAAAAAGTAAGATTTTATGAGAATACAATTGTGATAAGAGAAGCGCTTCTCATAGATTTGCAAATTTTTTCTTGTGGTTTTAATTTTACCCATGTGGTACACATACAGGGTGACCCAAAAAGATGCGTACCCATCAGTTTCGAAAACGTTTCCATTGGTACGCATCTTTTTGGATCACCCTGTACTTTGTACTACTGTAAACCCACCATTTTAGAGTGTTTAAAGTGAACAAAAATCTGAGCGAAAACAGTAGGTCTCGCAAGTTAATAACTCAAATAATGAAAGAAAAAGTTGTACCTGGATTGACACTTTTTGATTGGCCTTGTTGCCAGTATTAAAAAAAAATGCAGAGTTGTGTGCTTACATATTGCCTCTTTTATTGTGGAACCCAGAGAGGCAGTTCTGCTTTATTCTTTTATATGACTACCCAAAACGATTAGCTCAAAGCAGTTGTTTTCCAAGGTGGTGTTTCCTCATTGGATTCCATTGCTTGCTTCTTGATTATTCAATTTGCACTTAAATTAAAAGTGGACAGTTACACACTTAGATGTGTTTAGGGGGATAATGTAGTTGTGGCCCCCGCCACCTTACTCGAGTTATTCTGCCCTGAGAGTTTGTGTGGAAAAACAGTTTACTGCTCTTCTTTTCCTGACGTTAATTTTTTTCACTATAGCAGTAAAAGTTTAACCAAATCATTCAGAGTTCCTCTCGCCTTCCAGTTACACCTTGTTTTCATTTACTTTTTGCCTTGGAGTTTAGTCTTATTTTATGCTTAAATATTTTTTTTTTTTAAATCAACGTGTTTAAGTCTAGGATATTCTGCCGCTGTGTTTTAATTTTAACTTGTCAGTGATAAAGTCTCACTTTGACACTAATTGTGATGCAAAAAGTGGAAATTCCTCGTCTTCCAAATATCAACAAAAAGTAAGAAGGAAAGCCTGCTTGAATCTATTCCTCTTGGATCAAGTGTTAGGAGCAACTCAACTTTTGCAATTTTTAGTTTGGTACCCAGTTTGCACATGCTATGGCATTTACCATACGGTTGTGTTTGGAAACGGAAGCCCAATGTCTGTCAAGCGTTGAGAGAAGTGAATTGTTTGTTAGCTATTTGGTCCAGAATAAAGGACCTGCGTCAGGCTTGTGATATGAAGTGTAAATCTGTTTTGTTTTTTTAATTTTTATTGTTTTTATGTTGGTTATTTTTGTAAGATCAGTTAGTGATCTTAGTACTATAACTAAGCCACATTTGTAATTGTATATTTACTGTAAAATGTAGAACATTGAATAACTATTAAAATTTTCCTATAAAAGGAAGACTGTCTCATTGGGTTTATGTGCTTTTTTCACCCAGAAATAAATGTTCACACAGAACAAGTATTTTATATCAGAGCTGCCAAGTTCTCCAGAGTTTACCTCGACAAGTAACACAAACTCCGGGACTCCTGACAACCTCCCTAAACTCTGGAAATCCCCAAAAATTGTCACTGACATTTTTTTAAAGCCACCATTTGGGAAAGTAACCAAATTTCCAATTTAAATGCCTCGAAATCCACCCCATCGCTACGGCTTCCACATCTTACTTCCGCATTTGATAAAACTGCAGTCTAAACCGGATGAATTCCGGAACACAGGTGCATTGTGAATGATCCGAGTTACAAGTTCTGACAAATGTTGTTCTAAAGCAGTGTTTTTTTAACCTGGGTCCGATCGAACCCTAGTGGTTCAGTGAGTCGGTCTCAGCGGTTCGGTGGAGCCCCTGCCACGGAGGTCAAGACATCGAATCATCATGTCTATCCACAATAACATGTGCCGCTTGACCATCACTAGCTGCAGATGATTACATGGCATTGCTTGGCCAATTAGTGCTGTGCGGAATTTATATACAGTGGTACCTCGATCTACGATCTACCTACGACATGCTCGAGATACATTGAAAATTTCGATCAAATAATTCACCTTAGATACGACCAAAATTTCGATCGAATAATTCGCCCTAGATACGATCAAAATTGCAATCGAATAATTCGCCCTAGATACGATCAATATCGCGATCGAATAATTCGCCCTAAATACGATCAAAATTTTGATCGAATAATTTGCCCTAGATACGATTGGCTCCTAATTCCTCGTACCTCTCCCCAAAGATACAACAATGGCGATGTGGATGAAACTTCTAATGAGAAATACAGAAACTCGCAGAAGTTTGTTGGTTCGTATTTGATTAAATTTCCATATTTCAACATTGCCCAACATGCATCGTGCGTGTAAAGGACTAGCTGAAAAACTCATGTTAATGTTGTGAAAATTTATATTTATGATCAACAAATTATACTTTATTAATATTTTATACTTTTCATTATGCTGTACTTTTTCAAGAGTTTGCGAAAACTATTTAAATAATGTAAAAACATGATACTAACATTTTGATTTAAATTGTCCTACATTATTATTATTCTTTTTTACATTTTAAATCGATATTGCATGAATTGCATTCATTCCGGAAATTATTCAAGGGTGTATTCCTGAAAAAGGGGTTGACGGAGGTTGGCAGGTCTGATATTTCTTTGCAGATAAAATTCTATTATACAGTGATCTAATCACGTTTTATACTATTACATGCGATTGAACCACTTTTTGAGGAAATGTGTTTTCAGTCAAACATGCTGTCAAGCGTACTGATGTCATTCTTACTTCTTTCTTAACTAGTAGTCAACTAACTGGATTTTGCAACATTAACTTGATACTGAAATATGAAATGCTTACTAAAAATGGCACTCACTTAATACCTTGCAAAGTTTCATTTTGCTGAGTAGAAAACT
This sequence comes from Stigmatopora nigra, assembly GCF_051989575.1. Lineage (NCBI taxonomy): Eukaryota > Metazoa > Chordata > Actinopteri > Syngnathiformes > Syngnathidae > Stigmatopora > Stigmatopora nigra. The sequence goes on from NC_135515.1 coordinate 13,030,203, forward strand.
TGCTAAGGTCATCAAAGGATTTGTAAAATGTTTAATATTGCTTAAGGAACTAACTGTGCACAATGTTTGTCTAACTCTACCAGGGGCAGTGGGTGCAGGTTTTCAGTCCAACTGAACAAGAGGATACCTTTTGCAAGTGTAATCAGTTGATTAATATCAGGGGCTACTTATTTTAGAAGACACCTCATTGGTTAAACTGTCAACACTGGATCGGTTGGAACAAATACCAGGACCTACTGCAGCCCTCTGCGGAATGCATTTGAAACCCCTGTATTTTAACAGTCACTAATTTAAGACATTTCATAAAATATAGAGATGTATTTAGTATATAGTACTGAGAGCTGCCAAACTCCGCCGACCCCAAAACAATTTGAATCAAACTGTTATTATCATCTTTTTACATTAATTAAAATATTGTGTTTTTGCAAACTATTTAAAAAGTACCTCAATAAAAATAAGTATACAAAGTTAAGTATAATTTGTGGACCATTTATTGGCAAATTTAAATGTCCAAGTTTTTCAGCTGGTCCCTTACTCGCACTTGCATGATGTGCAATGTGCAAACGTCGGTCCTTTTGGAGACGGCTTCAACAAGGGATAATTGTCGAATACGAACCAACAAACGAAATAACCCGATTTCTTATAAGAAGTTTCATCCAAATTGCCATTTTGCGCTTAACCCGAGGGGAGAGATCGATTTACCAGTGCTGTGTACTACTACTTCCTTTAGAACAACACTGGAAATTATAGGATTTCAAAACAAAGACTGGTGGTTTCATCAGCCTTAACAATACTTCCCTTATGAAAATAAATAAATAAATGTTAAAGCGAAAGAGGCTACCTATGCAATGGATTCCGCTTCCATTGCCAGACTGCAGTCGCACTAGAGTGACTAGACCAGGGGTGTCAAACTCCCTTTGGTCTGCGGGCCGAATACAGCTTAATTTGAGATCAAGCGGGCCGGACCAGTAAACTCATTGCAAAATTCCATAGAACTAACAATAAGCCCACCTTTTTTCCTTTGTATTAGTCACTAATACTAATAATTAGTGAAAAGAATGAGTAAATTATCAAAATGTTTATTAACAGAATTTTCCGTTTACATTATGAACAAGAGAATAACATAAGAACATAAATAAATGTCAATTCATGTTGTCTGCACGTACTAAAACACTGCCCCCTAGCGGATAATACAAGAACCACAAATTTTAAAGAAAATTATTATTTTTTAAATACAATGCAGCTTTCTTCCCCGGGCCATACCAAACCACCAAACGGGCCGGATCCGGCCCGCGGGCCATATGTTTGACACCCCTGGACTAGACGAATCATTTGTCGGAACTTGTAACTCAGAAGATTACCAATGTACTCCTGTTACCGAATTCATCCAGTTTACAGTGCAGTTGAATTAAATGGAGAAGTAAAATGTGGAAGCCGTAGCGATGGTGTCAATATTTTGGCATTTAAATTGTAAATTTGGTACTTTTCCAAAATGGTTGGTTCAAAAAGAATTCTGTGACAATTTTTGGGGATTTCCGGAGTTTAGGGAGGTTGTCAGGAGTGCTGGAGTTTGTGTTACTTGTAAACTCCAGAAATTCCGGAGAAGTTAGCAGCTCTGACTACTACAAACAAAATTACTGATCTAAAAAATTAAAAGCAGTTGCATTTAAACGTTGGCACTGACAACCCAATTCTAAGGAACTGCGCACACGCGCATATTTCGACCCGTGCATGCAAGTGTACACAATAGACGTGTTTGAACAAGGAAAAGTCGTTCCCGTGCGCAGTCCCAATTTAATGCTCTCGCCGATGAGTCCAGTCGCATAGCAGTTCAAGAGTCTACAGTGGAGTAGTAGGTAGGAGGGTTCCAAAGGTCTTTAAGTTGTAGACCAAGAATATATATTAGCTATTGACAAGTTTTTCTCTCACTCCATTTGTTATTTTTGGAGATTTTAGAGGAGAAAAAGAGCCTCTCTGCAATGAGGGCTAAACTGTCAACCTGTTGATACTGCCCTTTTTTTTAGCGTCGGTCAAGGTAAGTGGCCTGCTTGTTACGTTTGTTACAATAAAGAGATTTTTGGTATATTTTCCACATAGCAATGCCATAGCTGGCGAGCGAGTGGTTAACGTGTCGGCCTCACAGTTCTGGGGTCAAGGGTTTGAACTCAGGTACTGTCTCACTGGGAGGAGATGGCATCTTCTCCCTGGGCTTGCGTGGGTTTTCCCTGGCTACTCTGGTTTCCTCCCTCATCCCAAAAACATGCAGAGTAGGCTGATTGAACAGTGTAAATTGCCTCTAGTTTTGAACGGGGGCATGAATGGTTGTCCGTCTCCTTGTGCCCCACAATTGGCTCGCCACTGATTGTGGGGGTTCCATGCCTGGTGTCCATGTTTAGCTGCGTTAGGTTGCAAATTCCCCCGCGACACTTATGAGGTGAAGTGGTTCAGAAAATGGATGAATGCCATAACTGTTCCAATGGTATTGTAAATCATTTGCTGAGAAGTAGCAAGCAAACACCGGAATTTATTTTACTGTTCTGTTGCCCTGTCAACATATGTAAGGTTAAAGACAATCACATCCACAGCAGAATCTTGTTTTAGAGATTAACGGTAGATATGGCACAATGTATTAACACGGATCTTAGCAAAGTATGATATTGCAGGAGCCATATTCAGGTTCAGACAGCCACACCAAAATTCAAGCTATCACACACCAGGAAAGCCTACGGTCCATTTTCTTTGTTCTAGACTTTTTTGTGTTGCGTTTCCTTTTCACATTGCAATTTTCGCAAGTGACCCAGGATTTATCAACAAACCTATGCATGTGCAAATATCGTTCAATCATTGAAAAAACAGTCTGGACGAGGTAAAGCAGTAAAATAAAGAAGTGAATAATCAAAGAGCAGCTTGCCACACTCGTGCTTATATTTATATAGTTCATCCAACGACAACATTTGCAGGACATTGGACAAATTATTGGCTATTGATGCGATATTGAACCAAGACTACCTTTTTGGTAGGGTCTCAGATCGGCTGCTTGGTTTCCTCTAGAGTTTGTTGGTTTGTTTGCACACCAGCCCAAATGTGCGCAGTATGGACTTAAGTTTGGTCCGGACAGAACCAGACAGGGCAAGTGTTAATTTGATTAATTTAGTTATGATCATTAAACATTTGTTTATTAGTAAATAAAAATATTAACTAATTTAAAGGTACAATATTGATGTATTAGAAAAATATTTAAAAAATAAATTCATTTTTCTTTTTGTAGTCACATATCTGCATAGGATTAATTTCGGATTTTAGGTCTAAAAGTAGTTTTTTTTTAATCAACATATATTACGGTCTAAAATGTCAACTTCTGAAACAGCTGTCCACTGTCCCTGAAAGATATTTGAAGTAAAATAAAAATTTGCACTCTCCCAGGGGACCTTTGTCTTCTGAGACGGCCTCAAGTTGGGTTTCCTGTTTCTTTGATAAGGGACTGATAAAATTCTAGTCGCTCACTCACTGGACTCAACAAAAACTAAATAACTTCCAAACCATCATTAGAAAAAATGATGAACAGTATTGTGTTTTTCATTGTTTTTCTTTTCTAAATCCCAAATACTCCAGGCAAGATTAGTGTTAAATTTTGTATTTTATTTGTCACTCCCCTCCTCTCTCACCTGTTAAAGCATGTTGAGTGTGCAGAGTTCACCTGTAATATGATTCCTTGAGTTGGAGCTGCACATCCTTTAAGGGGAATTAGCCCAAATGGTGGATTGCTAGATTAGCATGTGAACGGTAGTGGGATCGATACCCCCATTCTCTGAATGCATCTCCTAGCCGTCTCTTATATTAAGACACAAATGTCAAATGTGGGGTTGGACGCGCTGGGACTGTCACTGAACAAAATGCTTTCTCTTCTATTTTTTCTTGGCTGTGGTCCCAAGATGAGATTCTTTGAGGACAGAAACTAAACTGGTGGTTTTGAGTTACTGTTTTTCAACACAATAATAAAAAAAGAGTTCTCTTTGCTTACTCAGATGAGACAAAACAATAAAAAATATTCTCCACTTGATTTTCCTGGAGTAGAAAGGATCTGGAAGCACTGGTGGTCATAGTGTCATCATTGTTTTTTCTTTGTAATTTTCTAAATGGCTGTTTGAGCTAGTTCTGAGAAGTAGTGGCGAATTAGCTGATATGATTCAGTTTCTACTTATTAGCTCAGTGTAAAGACATGGTCTCCAGTCCCCTGGCACACTTGCCTTAGTCAGTAATTGTGAAATCACATTATGAAAAACTCCATATGAAACGGACAACAACACACACTTTTAAAACACAGAAAGAATGTAGGCATGTTTCCACAGACACACAAAACCTGGTTGTTTGTTGTGAGTTTTACTGAATCACTGTCTGAAAAGAGTTTATCCGCCAATGACGTCTGAAATCGAGACTACCAAACAGTCCTGTAATTCATTTTATTCATTCATTTTCACAACCGCTTATCCTAACGGGGGTTGCTGGAGGCTATCCCAGCTAACAATAGGCATCAGGTGGGGGACACCCTGAATCGGTGGCCGGCCAATCCCAGGGCACAAGGGAATGGACAACCATTCCGGCTCATATTCATACCTAAGGGAAATGTAGAGTGTCCAGTCAGCCTACCATGCATGTTTTTGGAAGGTGGGAAAAAACAGAGTACCCGGAGAAAACCCACGCAAGGAGAACATGCAAACTCCACAGGAAGAGGAACCGCCTGGGATCAAACCAGAGTACCTGGAGAAAACCCACGCAAGAAGAACATGCAAACGCCACACAAAGAGGATCCACATGGGATCAAACCCTCGACCCAAGCACTGTAAGACTGATACCCAACCACACGAGCACTGGGCCAGCCCAATTATTACTTTGCTTGAGTAAAAGTTTCATATTTCTTCATTTTATTTTTTTATTACAAATTCTGGCCACCTTCTCTAATGCCCCACTATATTTTATGATTTTTCTTTTCACTCTTATACATTTTGAAAGTTGGGAGTCCAATATACGTGAACTTAATTTAAACAAAAAAAATAGATTTAAAAAAAAAAAACAGTGAATAAGTGTTTTATCGAGATTTATCAACAAACACATTGGCCTCACCCTACTCCTGTTGTATTTCCTTATTTGATAAGGCGTAGTTTTCTTGCTCTTGTACTGTACTACTGTACAATAAAGTTTCACTGAAAGTGCATTAAATTAATAAGTGGTAATAATGACTCTTTGCATTTTCCCCAGCATAAGAAGATGCCACGTTTTGCTGAATCCTTTACAACAGAAACTCTAAACCTAAAAACATTCTTGTCAGATGCTTGCAACTTAAGTGTCCGGACTACAGATTCAAACTTGTTAGCCATCGCCGGTAACGTCAGCCTACGCTGTACCTACAAGGAGGATTTCAAACATGTCCTCCTCCCGACAGTGTACACCTTTGTGTTCCTGCTTGGCCTCCCGCTTAATGTGATGGTGATACTAAAGATATGGAGGAGGAGGCCATGTTTGTCCCGCAGCAACATTTACATGTTCAACTTGGCCATTGCTGACTTCCTTTATGTGACCTCACTTCCACTGCTCATCTACAACTATGCGAGCCATGACTACTGGCCCTTTGGAGAGTTTGCATGTAAATTAATCCGATTTCAATTCTACAGGTGAGTGGATTAGTTATTTTGGAATAAATGATCTCGTCATTTTAGAACCATATGTACAGTAATCCCTCGATTATTGTGTTTTTTTTTTCCTGGGAGAAACTCGCAAGCGGAAGCCACTCCCCTATCCTCCGCTTGCTTCTAGAACTCAGCACTGAAATAATATATACATGAGCTACTGAGTTAAAAACTATGAAAGTAAATCTTTTTTAAAATGTTAATGACATTTTCAATGAGCAGATTTTGACAAAAATAGTTGTTAGTGCTTTTTTCCTTTTATCTGCCTTTCCTTTTCACGTTATATTTTTCCCCGACGTCTTCTGCAGTAATACATAAATGTATTGCTTGCACTCGAAACAATGTTTATGTCTTATACATATGCCATTTTGTTTAAAGGAATGTTTTATTATAATTTGCCAAAATGGATACCCCATCAAGGCACTTAAATGTTTATTATTGTTTTCCTGTTTACGACCCAATAGCACTCAATGTTTTCTGTTATTACAGTAACCTGCATGGCAGCATCCTTTTCCTTACCTGCATTAGCGTGCACCGCTACATTGGCATCTGTCACCCTCTGGCAACGAGGCAAAGACAAGGGGGCCGTAGGCTGACGTGGCTCATTTGTGGAGGGGTGTGGCTAATTGTAGCCCTCCTTTGCGCACCGACATTTTACTTTGCCTCAACCGGAATCCAGCGAAACCGTACCGTCTGTTACGATTTAAGTACACCAAAGCAGTCTGTGGGCTACTACCCGTACGGCATGGCCCTCACCTGCATCGGCTTCCTATTGCCTTTTACGGGTGTGATGGTGTGCTACTGCAAAATGGCCCGCATTCTGTGCCTCCCAGTGTCCTATCATGGAGTCAACATACAGACAAGGGACAAACGTGACAGAGCGGTGAAAATGATAATTGTGGTGGCAATGGCATTCTGTGTCAGCTTTCTTCCCTTTCACCTCACCAAGACCTCTTACCTAGTTGCCCGAACGCTACCTAGTCTGTCATGTGAAACAAGGAACCTTTTTTCTATCATCTATAAGAGCACCAGACCATTTGCCAGTATGAATAGCTTTCTGGACCCCATTCTTTTCTACTTTACTCAGCCCCGATATAGACAGAGCACCAAAAGGTTTGTTCTCAGAGTTACCACTCTCAGGCACAAGGGGATCAGCGTATAATTCAAAATGCCTATCCATTTTACTTGGACTCTATGTAAAGTCCTGGGAGAAGAAAGTTAAAGTTCACGACTAAATGAGCTGTTCCACTGATTGAGTAACCACATTTAGCTGGAAACCAGTTCAGGGTCTATCGTGCCTCCTCCCCAAATCAACTGCGGTTGGTTTCGGTGACTCTTTTGGATTTTGAGTCCTAAAGGATGGGTGGATGTTTGTGGAAAACTTAAATATCAGATGCGTAAATGTCTTCTTTAGTCTTCCAATGGTTAAAGTAGTAATAGACCCCCTATGATATTTAAATTGAGTACATAAACACTGTTATTTGTCTTAAATATGTAAAATACTATTACCAAAACTACTTTAGCTTCACAGTACAATAATATTTTGTCCCATGAATTGAGTATGCAGCGACTACACATACAAAAACACTCAAATGTATCACTGTAAATGCAATTTGTTCAGTTTAAATATTGCACTAAGTTGAAGCCCACGTTTTTATAATTTATATTTTGTCCTGGTACACACAGTGAAGATAATATTTTTGAGATTTGATCATCTCTTGCTCAGATATACTGTTACTACTATAATGTTTTATGGTTCTTTCATGCACAAAAATTGTGTTGCAGTTATGTATTTTATTTTGTCTTTTGACAATATGATCCTCAATGTTTTGGAACGAAGAGTAACTCTTGTTCAGTCTTGTATCTTGTTGATAGGTGAATAGGCCTTCCCAAATGCACGCATAAATAAAACAGACATTTGTCTCCTAACCGGTGTCCTGCAAGAGAGAATCGATCTGCGCCTTCGTTCCAGAATCATTCTGACATTGGACGCCTCTATTGCTGTTTATGACACAAGATTTTACAACAGGCATCTCAGTTCTCAAAACAATTGAAAGTCCTCTGGAATTTCCCAAGGGAGCAGTATGAACCACACTTTCAGAAATCAATGTTTCTCGTTGTTTCTCAAAACAAATGAAGGTGTACCCGATCTTCCCAAGAGAGCGGTGTGAACAACAGAAGTTGAGAAGTCCAGCTGAAGAGGGGAGTGACCTTCACGTTGTTTAGGTTCACTCAGGAGCGAGCATTACACACAGTGAGGGTCCGTGCATTTTCTCGTAGCGCCTTCAACGAATCAATCCAACCGTCAAAAACTATTTTATTTCTATAAAACCTCGACTGCAGCTACAGCTGCGACACTTAAAGAATAAAAATAATCAATAAATCAATGCACAAAAATGGGGAAAAATCCAATTCCTAGCAGCATTTATTGATTACATAAAAATACTGGAACGTTTTGACAGTGGGGTGATTTCCCCGGAAAAAAAAACGGTGATGGACGTCAATGGTGAAACGGCAAAAATTGCACCTTTTTAACTGTAACACTATCTATCCTCCATCTCTCTCTCTGTCTCTCTCTCTTTTCTCTTTCTCTCTCTCCTCCATCCATCCATCCATCCATCCATCCATCCATCTATGGCTCAATTTGTTCACACCCTCTAAAAAACACGCAAAACAGGACATTATAATGAACTTTTTTTATTGATTCTAATTCACCATCTTATAACAGAGTAACAAATAACTATCTGGTGGTTATGATGTTCAATACTAAGATGAGACATTATTTAGGCATGAAGTTTCCTCTTAACTTTTTAGGGCAGCGGTCTGCAACCTTTTACTCACCGTGGACCGGTAAAGCTTTTTCTATTTTCTCGCGGACTGGCTTATTGGGGAGGGTGAAAATTTTTTTAAAACAAAACTGTGCGGGGGTGGGGTCAGTGCACGAACAACATAAGCATAATAGCAATTATTTATTATTATTATAACAACTTTTCTCTTTTCAGGTATCAGGGCAAGATTGAAAACGTTAATATTTATTATTCTGACGGAGATGCACTAGGTGGCGTGCAGACCAGTACCAGTCCACGGACCAGTGGTTGGGGACCGCTGCTTTAGGGGGCACTGATTTAACTCAATACCTCCCATTTAGGATAAATAGATTCAATTTTGACTGTTAGAGATAGGCCAGTAAAAAATATTTGGCATCTAGTGCTGTCACTGACAGTGAAACATGATAATTCACATCCAGTCTTCCCATATTAAATTATTTGGATGACTATTCTTGTCAATGACAGGCAAGGGGATAGTAAATATTTTGAAATGAAAAACAAACTTTCAAGAGCCCTGATCTCAAAAATCCATCATACTCACAATTTGCCTGTGGAGGGAGCTGTAGACAAGGTTTATTATGTCTCATCTTATTTTCTGAACCGCTTTATCCTCATTAGGCTGGAGCTTATCCCAACTGAATCGGTGGCCAGCCAAATCGCAGGGCACATGGGGAAGGACAACCATACACACTCACACCAATACCTAGGGGCAGTTTAGTGTCTAAACAGCCTACCATGCATGTTTTTGGACTGTAGGAGGAAACTGCAATACCCGAAGGAAACCCACTCAGGCAGGAGAACATCCAAACTCACACAAGTGAACGTGACCTGGATTTGAAGCCAGGACCCCAGAGTTTTGAAGTCGACACGCTAATCAGTCATGCCACCAGGCCAGGTTCATTATTTTATTATGCAATCGGAGCAAAAGGGCAGAGGAAAAAACTTTCTGAAGCACTACTACAGTTGCCTTATTGAGGCTTCATCCATGCAGTCAATTAACACTTTGACATGGGGGATAAAATTCCAAATTCCAAATTGAAACATTGTAGACTTTATCCTCGCAATTACCGCAAGGTTTTGCTCTTACTGTAGTACTTCAATTTCACTGTATCACTCTCTTTTCAAAGAAGAAGGGGGGGCTTTTCCTCTTTATCCCCCAGGGGGTTATGACAGCCCCTCTCCCATAGTCCCACCCACCCCCTCTTGGCCTATCTGAATCATTAACATGCACAAAAAACAACACAAGGAAATCCAAATCATGCCAAAATAGGGAATCTAAAAAAAACACTGGGAAATGAGCAGACCCTGATGCGAGGGTGTTCTTCTCAGTTGGCACGCGGTTAACCAACAATGGCGAGTTTAAAACAAAAAGTCCGACTGTGAGTTCGCCAACATGTGAATTTTAACAACAAGACCTGCGTGTTTGTAACTTTGGTAAAAGTTTTTGTCTTCAAGGCGAGAGATGCCAACGGAGTTTCATGAAAAAAGGATGCACTGTGCGGTGTGACATGGAACAAAGACAACTATGAACGATGGCAGAAAAACACAGGAGGAGTGCGCCGGTTTACCGCAGCGTCTCTTTGAAAAAGTGGGGCGCCAACAAAAGTAAGGAGAAACAAGACAAAAGCGAGTGTTTGGAGGCAGCCGGAGCAGAGCAGCGTCATATTAGTGCGTCAAGAAAAGTTTCCAAAATCTCTGCCACAACAACCACCGCGACCACAGAGCCAAAGAAAGCCTCCTCCGCCCCTCTCGCCTCCATTTCTCCCTCAATACGCCAGCTCACCGAGAAATTCGTCGGCAATAGGAGCAGTGGTGGAGGTGGAAGAGGCACCGAGGGGACTTACAACGACTGGCCGGGAGACTTTGCTGCCGTGCCGGGTGAGAGCAGTACACTTCCCCGGCTCACAGCCTGCAGGAGGAGCCGCTCTCTGTCTCGGCTGACCTTGCATCAGGACGACGGGACAGCATTATTATCATCTGAAAACAAGTCGTTTTTGGAAAAATTGCAAAAGTTTAACTCCGGTACGGATTCTCTGTCTGGGTCGGATTCCGAGAAAAGAAGTCCAAGGCAGACTCGTCCAACTTTAACAAGTTACAATTCGGGTAAGAAAAAATCTTCTGATGCATCTACTCTCCAAAAGGCTTTCATTCTCAATGATGAAGAGGATGTCACGTTTGGTGGACCTCGTAAAGATCACAGAGTTTATCCATCCACACATTGCAGCGAATATATCTCCCTGAAATCAGATAAATGGCCAAGTGTCACCAAAATTAGACAAATTTTTGATGAGAAACAAAAGCAAGATGACACTTGTGAGAATTCAAAACTTAGTCTTAACAGCAACTTAGGCCATCTAGGCAACCACGAGCCTTGTGATCATTTGTATAGAAGTGAAAAACAATCACCTTGCCCATCAGCTAATGAAGGCACAAACCCATTTTTGTCCGACGTGAATTCCGCTGCTGTCAAACAGACACTTTGTGACACTATGGACTTGCATTCCAAAATCTTTGAGCAGCTCGTTGAGGAGACACGCTTAAACTCACAAGGTTATTGTATTGACGACATTTCTGAGACAAATCAGTTGAAAAACAGCAGCAGCTTTCCTCAGGTTTGCCGTGACAAAAAAAGTAGCTCATCTCCATTCAGATCTCAAAGCCCCAGTTTAGAGGCAGAGGGTGCTCCCAAAACTCACACGCTGATAAAGGTGACCCCTGACCCTTACCCTGACCTTCAGCCTTTAGCTACCACTTCCTGGAGTAGTTTGATGAACCGGGACACCTTCTGCGCCTCCTATCTTCAGGAGCTGGTATTGAGGGAGAAAAGGGTTAGTCAGGGGGTCGGGCTGGCAAGGGATAGTTTACATTCCTCACATAGCTCCTCTAGAGCTCCCACATCTCCCCCCTTACTCCCTCTGCATGCTCCAGCTTCGGATATAGCCATAACCTCCTCCTCGACTGTTGCACCCTCCTCAGCTGCTGTTGGAGTTGATTCCTTGCACAGATCCGCCTGGAGATTTGGCTCTGGAAACGAAGAGGAGGTCCACAGGAGAAAAAGAGGAGGTGCAGCCTGGAGGGGCCCCTCTCATCCTTTTGCTAACGTCAGTAGAGGAGGGAGAGGATTGAGGGGTGCCACAGAACGAGTAGATAGTCATTTCCTATGCAGTAAAAATGGCCGTTGGAAGACAAAGGGCATCTGTAGATCTTCGGGAAGTGAGGAAGAGAGCCCTGGTTCTTTGGGTCCATCCAGTACGGAGGCTGTGCGGCGTCGCTCTCTGAGAAAGAAGAAACGGTCCTGTGGTGGAGCTTTGGCTACTGGTAGTGATGATTATAATGATCATGAGGGCGAGTCAGAAGACAGCGACAGTGAGCCGTCTTTGAGCATGGAGCACTTGGACAGACCCCGCCATAGGGTCAAAGGAGGAGAAATGACGGCTAAAGAATCATGGTTTCAGTCGGCAAGAGAACCCACTTTTCAAAGTTACAGAGCAATGGTGAAGCAGCAATGGGAGCCCATCTCTTCAACCGTTGAATGCACAACTCTTCCTGGTGTGTCTCGAGTATCAAAGGTCAACCTCGCCCCCTTTGCTTCCAGTTCTGATGGTTCTCGGTATAGTTCCAGATATTCTAGCACTGAGACGCTGAAGATGGAAGACCAAGCTGGCTGCAGCAAACGTGGACAAAACACGTTTTTAAACACTGGTGGAGATAACCCTTCCAGAAATGCTGCCTCCTCCGTGCTGAGTAAAACATACCACGGGAATTTTACCATGTACCGTTCCCCTAGCTTTGGACACGGGGATAATTTTTCTCGTGCCCAAATTCAGACGCGCCCCAAGATTGTTCCCACTGTCACTTCACCTTCTGGAGTTCTTGCTCGCGAAGGAAGACTACCCGAGACAGTGAGATTACAGAAAACAGCAGATAGTGATATATCAGTATCAGATGTTAAAAATGGAATATCAAAGTCAAACCCTGATATCACAACTGAAACAATGACACTTTTACACTTCTTGAAATCCGACTTGTCAGAGCTGAAGGTACGCAAAACTAGTGTGGAAGAAAAATCTGGTTTGGGACAGCAGCGTCATGGTGGGTCCTTTAATCGTCGTTTGTCCTTAAAAGACTTGACGGCTACATTGCGGCGTGCAAAGTCTTTCACTTACTCTGGTAAAACACCAACAGATGTGTGTTGTTACTTGCCAGGACGTACAACCAAAAGAAGTAACTCTGAGCACCAGCTTGACCTGAATAATGAAATGAATGGAGGCAGGGTGTCTGTTTCGGACAGGGATGTAGAAAGTGATGGAGGTGATTTTAGGCTTGGAAGAGAACAAAGACTGTTGGATGGTTATGGTTATGATGACGATGATGATGAAGTGATGCCAACACCGTTGCAAGAAAAATATGTGCAGGAAGCAAGACAAGTTATTCAGGATATCTGCCAGATGAGCACCAGGGAAGATGAAGATATTGATGTGACAAGTGGGAATGTCATTGAAGATGAATGTTTGAAGCTTAAGAAAACAAATGAAGAGAAGCAAAAAGAAATCAGTTCTGAATGTGAGGCAAAAACAGACGAGGGGGCTGAGTTTAAAACCACAATGAAAATAAATAAACATGAGAGGGAGAATAGGGAGAGAGGGAAAGAAGAGAGGGATGGACTAAGTGTACAGCCTGAAAAGCTAAACAGTAGGAATACAGACGACCAGGAGAAAATAAAGCAACAAAACGGAGAGACGGTGAAACCATTACTAAAGGGGGATTCGGAAGAAAGTGTGTTCTTTGACCGCTCTGTGGATGAACTTTCAGGTCATGAGTCAAGTTTAACAGATGAAGGAATTGTAACAGAGCCAGAGATTGCATCTGAGAGGGCTTTCTTGGGGCCAGGAGGGGTTAATTTGGGGTCATCCATTGCCAGGGATGTACTAGGTCAGCCCGTCACCATATGGGAACAATCTGCGCTCCATGAAGAGAAAGGGCTAAAGAAGGAAATAGAGGAAACGATGGAGAACAACACTGACTGTACAAGTCGACTGAATGAGATCAGCATTCTTCATCCCCACTGTTTGGACGAGAGTGACAAGCTTTTCACAGACTCCATTACTGGTTTCAACTTTGTTGATACTATCAATGAGCCAACCAACAAGAGCAACACTGTACTGCAGACATGGACGGGTAACGTGGGGAGCCTTGAATCTCCTGCAACTCCAAGCGTTATCCGCCGCAGACGCAAGTTCCCCCCTTCTTGTAACCGTAATATAGCCTCAGACGTTAGTAATAGTAAGACAGAGTCCACGACAACAGCTGATTGGAATGGGGAGTCAACAGTTTATCGGTCCCTCAGTGATCCTATGCCTCAAAGAAGCTCTTCTGTGACGCAAGGAGACACCTTTTCCTCTGTTGACAGCAATCTTTTAGGCTCTCTTACAGTCAAAGGTGGGGGGCCATCAAAGTCCCCTTACATTCCCACTTCAGCGGAATACAAAGGAAGTGTGGCTAGTGATTTGTCTGTATACAGTGATGGTGGACTCTGGGAAGACGTTGCTCGTGACTACAGTGGTGTGATCAGGAGCATTATTGCTGAGCCCGAAGCCATGGACAGACGGGCAGGTGATCATGGCAATGGAAAAGTTGTGAAGAAGAAATCCTTTAGCGATCCCAGTCGACGTAGCGATGTAAGTTTGCTTTCTCAAAACTCTCAGTGTAAAGGTCAGTCGAGCAGCTCTGGTCCGATCAGTGAGCAAGATCAGATAGTCAAAATCCTACCCTCTAGCAGCGAACCAATCTTGTACAAGCATAAAGAAAAAATGTTGAAGGTGGAGGAGCAGCCTAAAGAGGATGTAACCACAGAGCCAGATGATTGTATCAGCGGAAGCAACATTGACAACAAGAAGGCTTATTCCCAAACAGGCAATCTTAACCATGGAGACAACATTATTGATCAAGGGGGAGAAAAGAAAGCAGAAGAGACAAAGAGGTTTATTTTCGACCTCAAGCTTGCTGAAGCTTTATCCCCTAGGATCATTCGTCATTCACCTAGAAAGCGGCCAAATAAGTTGGTTCAGTTTTTTTCCAGCGAAGACCCGTTTGAGCCCCCAGAGCAAGAAGAGCAAGAGGGTCATGGTGACATGTCTGAACTCACATCAACCCTTGTCTCATCCAAACCAAAGACCCGGACAAAACATCTTAGACATGCCAGTGATCCTGCCACATTCATACCTTTCATTCCACCTTCACGACCTCAGTCTTTTAAAAAAGAGAGGAGTCTCTCAGACCAACCCACTGGGAGTTCTGCAGCCCTGACTAATACCCAAGTAGACAAGGTTCCATCCTTGGAGGAGGTGAACCAAAAATGTAATATAGACTTTATCTCCCTTGAAGGAGAAGTTGTAGGCCCAGAGCGACTCCCTGGTAATAAGGATGCTCCTGAAGTTTTGGTGTCTTCCCTGGAGGGGACGGGTGAGATCTCCGCCATACAACCGACAGGAGCTGAACTACAGAAAAGTTTGGACAATGCAACAACTGTACCAGCCCCAGAGAGGACTAAGCCTAGAGTGGTAAGTCCACATTTTCATTTTTGTTTTTAAAGCATACACACAAAATGTAAGAATGAGCCTACTTAAGAAACTTCTGCGTTTGTAACTTCCATTACTCAAATTTCAGATGCAAAGGAGTGGTAGTATATAAATTATAAGGTTATATTTGGTAAAGAGAGGCCTACAAATCAATCTTGTCAAATGATGGCTTTAGAGCAGTTCATTTTATTGGAACAGATGAAATGGTACTTTGTAATGATTTTTGTTTTGAAGCTTGCATCTGCTTTTAGCAATTTTACCATCAGTTGCATTTCATATTGCTAATGTAAGAGGGAATTTATAAGAGAGACAACATTAGAGAAACCATAACATTCTGAGCTGTGTTCAACAAACATCAGAGGATGTTATTGGTCCGTTTAAACAAATGTCAGAAAGACAGCATTAAGGAGCGGGCCAAGTCAGTCAAGTGCTTGTGTCTGTTTTCCTTTAGTTGTTCCATCCAAAATGAATTATACAACCAGAGACTGAAAGAACAACTTGAGCAATTCAGTACCACAGAAAGGTTTTTATTAATGATGTGCAATGCTGCAATTCTTTATTATATTTTGCCAAATCAGATGGCAACTAAGGCATAATGTCAATGCCAAAAAAAGACTCTATCAAAATGTTTATTTTTATGATTGTAATTTTCAGTAGTTAACAAAAGCACCGCCTCATAGGGAGTCTTGATTACCATATTTAGCTATGTGATGAGAGTCAAACTATTAAAAACAGACCTTAGCTCTACGCCACTGAAACAGCATGGGGGAAATTATCGTGGCCGGTCAACTTGCCGAAAGACATTTAGCCGACTGACGACTGGCCAAGGGCCAACTCGCCGAGGGGGCATCTGGCCGAACGTAGAATTAGCCGAACGACTAATTAGTCGACCAACTATTCAGCCGAAGGACATTTTGCCGACACGCTCACCCCGCCCCCGGTCGTGTGTGTGTACAAGTTTTTCAACCGGGGCCCGTGGGCCATGTACGGCCCGTTACCTATAACAACATTCATTTAGAATAACAAGATAAAGATAACACCATTTGTTTAGAATAACAGAGCCGAGGTTGAAAAACATGTACACACACACGACCGGGGGCGGGGCGAGCCTGTGTGCAAAATGTCCTTCGGCTGGATAGTCGGTCGGCTAATTAGTCGTTTGGCCAGATGCCCCCTCGGCGAGTTGGCCCTTGAACAGAGGTCAGTTGCCTAAATGTCTTCTGCTTCTTGCTTCAATGTGTATTGAAGTGTCTGAATATTTATTATTTGTTAAAAAAGGTACAATCCAATTTACAACTGTTTGCTTTTGTTGCTTTCATCATCTGCTCTTGTTGCAGTAGTGACAAGCAGTAGTTTGTAAATGACCTTGGCCTGCAGGAAATGGCTTTAATAAAATGGGAAGTTGTTGTGGTTATAGAAGACTTTGATGGTGTTTGATATTGGCTGGCGTGAGTAGTCTGCTTGTGTGTATGCGTACGAGTGTTTTTGTTTTTTCTGTGCATATGGATAGTCTGGAATATATCAGTTTTCAACATGCTGTTTAGAGTGCTAACTGTGTGTGAGTAAAAGACCTGGACTGAAACAAATGGTAACTTCACGAGAAAAATATAGTTAATGAAAGGAGACTATGGTTGTCACAGGGATATTTTTTCCCCATTCCCCAACAAAATTTTAGATCAGGTTTATTTCAATACAGCCGCTTGACTCACGTCATTGTTCATGTTTTAAAAAGCGTTCCTTTACTTCCCCCCTCTTGCAATGCTTCTGGAACATAGCACTGAAGTGAGATCATTAGTCTTTGGTCCTGGTGTAAGGATACCAAGCCAAAATATCAGTTGGAAAGATGTGGAAGGGGTAGAGTTCTGAGGATTGTTTTTGCAAAATTTATGGAGAAAATAGTATAGAGGACACAGTGCTAAGAATGAAACAATAATAATCAGGAAGTAGATGGATCAGAAGGGGGTATGGTGAGGTAACTGAACAACAACAAGCTTTGGTAAAAATGAATAATATGCAATGTGACAGATCAATGATTTAATGCAGTGGTCTCAAACCGGTCCTCAAAGGGCCGCAGTGGGTGCAGGTTTTCATTCCAACTCAACAAGGATACCTTTTGCAAGTGCAATCAGTTAATTAGAGTCAGGTGCTACTTGTTTTAAAGACACCTGATTGGTTAAAATGTCCGCACTGGATCGGTTGGAACAAAAACCAGGACCCACTGCGGCTCTATGTTGAACCGGTTTGAGACCACTGATTTAATGCAAAATGTTTATTCCCTCACAATACTATAAATTTACAAAAATATTTGAAAGGGTAAAATGAACAAATGATTAATTCCAATACCATTTCTCATGAATGTGACGTATATTATGCCCACATTCCTGTTTATTTACTAAGACAAACATCATTCAACTAGTTTATATTGAGCAAGAACAAGCTGCGCACTTTGCTTTCATTAAAGCATCATAAAATGTTCACCACGTACTCCAGTTATCTGGGTTTTCTTTTGGTGGACCGTTTCTCAAGAAGGCTTCGCAAGGACAGTGACTATGGCTGCTGCATGATTTCTGTCATGGCAATAGTGTACACAACCTTGCAATTCGATAGTGTTTAAATAACAGAACAAGAGTTCCATTCAAAGTTGCATTTTTGTTTGGGACAATCTTCTATTCACACATTATCAGGCCAGGACAGGAGCTTTTGTGATGTCACAATTGTTTCCATGAATTGGCAAGTCCATATTATTTGCTTACTTAATTGGGCATAATAATTGAATATTCAGATAATTGGGTGTAGAATAAACATGTCCTGAAGAAATTAAGGTGTTTTTATTTTCCTTGTCTGCAACCATCAGCTGAAATGTTGATTCGGTTAAACCTAATTTACAGTCGTAAAAGCCAAGACTTTATATTGTTTGAACTTGTGGGCCATATTAATTAATCAACTTCATAGGACACTGGGAGGGGAACAAGAGTTCACAAAAGTGCAATATTCTTCTATCCCATGAATAAAATGGAAACAATTAAAAAAAAAACACTGGTGACAATGTGAAAAAATAAAAATGACAAATGAACAATGATTAATTATTTCTGTTGTATGTCAAGGGATTGTTAACTTGGCTTTTTAGTTGCCCTTGATAAGAACAACTTGTCAATTTTGAATGCCCAGACATTTAAAAAAAACTATTTGTATTCATTAGAGTCACCAGATTAGTTGCCAATCATTCATTGACTGGCGCATACCATACAGGCAACTGGCCATTAGAACACACAACAAATTGGAATGAGGATGAGCGACAATTTGCAATCCTTCTGTTTGTAAAATAAAAATCCTGACCTCAAAACACAAGTTGTAAAAAAAAAAAAAAAAAAAATCAGACATAGGCATTGTCGTCATCATTGACTTGACAAAAAGCCTAGTAGTCATCATACCCTCAGCAGCGTATGACGAAATTGTATAGTGCTTCTCCACAAGTTCGTCTTCCCAGGCCAGACACATTTATGACATTTATTTATGACATATTCATACTTGTTAGCTCTCCGCCTTGAGCGCCATTTTCCGGCGACTACAAGTTGCCTCACCGATGCCAACAAGAATAAGATGGATCACTTACCTCTCAGTCTTTATACTTACCCTCCCTCAGTCATCCTGTGGAAGGTAGATCTGCACCAAACGACCTTCCTGTTACTTCAATTCGACTTGACTTAATTTCATAGTAGGGATATGTGTAGTCGTCACGTCACGTGTTGCTGCAGGTTCAGAGACCTGATGGCTGTTGGGAAGAAGCTGTCCTTGAGCCTGTTTGTCCGTGCTTTGTAGGACCTGTAGCGTCTGCCAGATGGAAGCAACTGGAACAGGCCGTGTCCAGGGTGGTATGGGTCTCCAACAATGGACCCGGCTCTTCTGAGGTATCGGGGGTTGGCAATGTCTTCTAGCGATGGCAGAGAGCAGCCGACGATCTTCTGGGCAGTGTTTATCACTCTCTGTATGGCTTTTTTGTCTGCTGCCGTGCTTCCGGTATACCACACTGTAATGCCGTAAGTCAGGATGCTCTCCACAGTGGCTCTGTAGAAGGTTGCCAGAAGCTTGGTGTCCAACTTGTCCCTTCTCAGTACCCTGAGGAAGTGGAGTCGTTTCTGGGCCTTCTTCACTAACACTGTGGTGTTTGTGGACCAGGAGAGCCTATCCGTGACGTGGACTCCCAGGAATTTGAACGATTGGACCCTGTCTACACATACTCCGTTAATGAGGAGTGGGGCCAGGTCTGTGCTGCCCTTGCGAAAGTCCAAGATTATTTCTTTAGTCTTTGCGGTATTCAGTGTAAGATTGTTCGCCGAGCACCAAGAAGACAGTTTGTCGACCTCGTCTCTGTAAGCTGACTCATCCCCGCCTGAGATGAGTCCGATCACAGTGGTGTCATCGGCGAATTTGATGATAGAGTTTGACTGGTGGGCTGGTGTGCAGTCGTATGTGTACAGGGAGTACAGGAGAGGACTCAGTACACAGCCTTGTGGTGAGCCTGTGTTTAGTGTGATGGAGGAAGAGAGGTGTGGACCCATTCTGACAGTTTGTGGTCGACCAGTCAAGAAGTTCTTTATCCAGCAGCAGATTGAAGAGGATAGTCCAAGGTGGTAGAGTTTGTCCTTCAGGATGTCCGGCTTGATGGTGTTGAAGGCTGAGCTATAGTCTATGAAAAGCATCCTCACATAGTAACCTATAAAGTCAGTGTAAGTGGAAGTGATGTAAACAAGGCAGGCCCTATTACGCACAGCATCCTCATCCATTTAGTTTCATTGCTGGATCGGTAGGAACAAAAGCCTGCACCCCCAGTGGACCTCGAGAACCTAGTGCCCAGGTCTGCTTTAGCTTGTACTGCTGGCCTCGGTATTACCAAAAGTACACAAGAAATCACAATTTTAATATTTTAAATGTTATATATATGTAAAATATTATAAATGTTGCACATTTTCAATAATTATGCATCTCTGTGATTCTTGAAAATCTATTTTTGAATACTCTTTTAAAAGATTCCATCATTTAATTAGTGCGTACAAACGTGTGATAGTAGGACTTTAAAGGTTCTATAAAATGGTGACGATGTGAAAAAATAATGACAAATGAATGAATGAATTTGGCACCTTTTTGTTCTTTGGTCTGGACCAAACCTAAAAAGTTTGTGTGGGACACTTTTGGACTGTGTGAATACAAACCAGCAAACTATGCTTCGGACCAAAGAGCTCGACATATACCTCGCCTGGGAAGTCGTCTTGGTTCTCTTCCAAGCGGACTGTGGTTCGGACCAAAGCTTAAATCACACACCTATTTTGATGTAACAGAATTCCGTAGTTACGGGCTTTTTATGGGATATATTGTTTGCTCAGCAGCACATCTGATTGCTTAAGTCGGAGACTTGAGGAGATGCAATGTCTTCCAGATATTTACACATAACTATTCATGCATCAACTTCCTCAAACACTTGTAGATGGAAAAGCATATCAATATGAGCACGATGCAAGCAGGAACTCTTGTGTTTTTTTAATTCAATGTTTTATTTTATATTCCTGCTCAGACCATTTTGTCCTATGATTGAGCGATGTTTGCACATTCGTAGGTTTGGTGCCAAATCCTAGGTCATTTTGAAACATTGCAATGTGAAAAGGGTCCCACCAGTCAAGTCCAGACCAACTTGGTTCCAACCAAAGAAAGCGAACTTTGGACTTCCATGTTGTGGAAACCACCCATAGAACTTAAAAAACGTTTTGTCAAAAACAACACTATGGAAAGCACCACAATGTTTTTCTTCGTCCTCCTTGGACTCATATGATAGAGATTTTTTTACCACTGTGTTTTCCGGATCTGAAATTCGAAAGGGATTTCCCCCCCTTGACTGTGCTCTGTTAGCTTGTTATATGCTGCCTTTAGATATTAGTAGTAGTGGCTGGTGTTGTGTGACATTAACCTTGAATATTAAAATAATGTCCGCCAAAACTTCCATTACAACTTCCATTAGGTCACATTAGAAGGAGGACATAGACCAGGGGTGTCAAACATACGGCCCGCGGGCTGGATCCGGCCCGACTGGTGGTTTGGTACGGCCTGGGGAAGAAAGCTGCATTGTATAAAAAAAATGAAATGTCTTTAAAATTTGTAGTTCTTGTATTATCCGCTAGGGGGCGCAGCGTGGCATTGCGGCGGAACTAGGGCCACCTTGACCTGGTAAAATTGAACATCTGTACAGCGTCTATTGGCGACAATTGCATTATCTACTTTCCCGTTTGCCCCGCACCCTCATCAGCAAAATGTCTTTGTCAAAAAGGAGAAAAGTAGACACAGAGTGTCAGACTTTTCAAGAAAAATGTACATGTTCTTATATGTTATACTTATTTCTGTTCTTATGTTATTCTCTTGTTCATAATGTAAAAGGAAAATTCTGTTAATAAACATTTTGATAATTTACCCATTCTTTGCACTAATTATAAGTATTAGTGACTAATACAAAGGAAAAAAGTGGGCTTATTGTTAGTTCTAAGTAATTTTGCAATGTGTTTACTGGTCCGGCCCGCTTAATCTCAAATCAAGCTGTATTCGGCCCACAGACCAAAGGGAGTTTGACACCCCTGGCATAGACTATGGCACAAGACATGTGTTTATCACTTCCAACCCCTGTTTTTGATTTTGGATTAGGGCGTCTATGAAATTGATGTTGGTTCTGAGTACGAGTGAGGTAATGAAGGGCTCAAAAAGAGAAGATGAGCTTCACATTCTTTTGGACTACCTCTAAATGTAGTGTTTATTTCTTTGAATTTGAGATTGACTTTCTTTTTATCAGACCACCCAGTATGAAATTAATTACCTCCCCTGTGCTTGTTTTTTCTCTCTATTTTCTTGCACATCAAGTTACTGTAAAAAGGAGCAGCAAGTGTTTCTGCTGCACTGGTCTACTTCCAAAGTCTTTTTGTACTATAAGGCCTAAAAGCCTTCAATTTCTTTCAAAAGGTCACTATGCGCCTAATCAACCGGTGCGACGTCTATATGGATCAATATTGATCCGCAAGAGGACTCCCAACTACGGTAAATAGCTGGTGACTCCATTTCCCACATGCGCGGTGCATACTGGGATATATAGTTTTCTTGTCAATCCACCCGGTATGACAGCGAGCACACTAATTCATGCTCGCCGTGATTTTGAGTGGATTGACAAAAAAACTCGAGCTGCTAGATTGGCGTCAACAGAGTATTCCAAGCTAGACTGTGAACTATATATTATATATGGAACAATATTGAGCCGCAACTACGGCAAGCAGCTACCGAGTGCATTTCCCCCGTAGAAGACAGCGTATCAGTTTCAACTGTGGTTCGAGCTTTTAGGAAGGCAGGAATTGTCACTCAGCTGCCAGACAACCAAAGCGACACGGACTCGATTAATGATTACTTTGATAAGACGGATGTTGGTTGGCCTGGGTGTTGGATGCCGAATTTACCCAGCTGTTCAATTTGGACACTGAAGACAAAGAATTTGAGGGATTCATAGATGAGGAATGAACTGATTAAGTGAGCTTTACATGTTTCTTTTGTGTTTACAGTTGCACAAGGTTGGTCATGTTGTGAATATGGACGTCAACAACTGAATGTTATAGTGCCTCATTGTGTATGTGAGAGCACGCACGGTCCAGCCGTCTGAACAACATTGAGTTATTAATGTTATTGTTATTGCTTTGCACTATTACAGGTGTCACAATATTGTGATTGCAGAATGTTTTTAATGTGTTTAATGAATGGAGCAAAAGTTCCCCTCCACTACGTGATATAAATGTTGCACTTTCATGTTATCCCTTGCTGTTGTTAAAAGATAAACCATTTCACAAAAATACTAATACTTTACCTCAGAGAAAAAGATAAAACAGTTATTTTTTCATTTTGGGACTGAATGGAGTTGTTACAAAGCTGATTTGTGATCTCTTAAGAAAGTTTGACTGACCTATCTGACGGTTTTGGTGACATTCCTTTAACGCAGCATCATCTAGTGAATGCATAACGTAACACAGGCCTCTACTGTAGACCCATATAATGCGGTATGGTGGGCCTTATATATGGAATTAAAAAAAAAAGTGATTAATTGAAGGTGTGCCTTATAGTGTGGAAAATACGGTAACTAAATACAAATAAATCTGTTCTCACCCTCTGAAAAAAAAACCCCAAAACAGGATATTATGATTTGTTCTAATTCACTCTCTAGTCACAAAGTAACAAACACCGATCTATACGTTATGATCCTCAAGACTAAAATTTGACATTAAATTGAAACCTTGTGCGATAACCTAGGCAAAAATTTTAATGTCTTTTGCACATGACTGCTTTGCTTTCAAGTGCACGTAGATTCTGCTAGCGCATTTTCTCTGATTGTCGACTCGGTCATGCTATCTCCAGTGTAAGCAGTACTCGTAGATATCCTTATGCGAGGGAGATGTGGAGAGAAAGACAGAGCGATGCCTTTCTCATAAGCAGCCTCTCGTATACTTCGCCAACAGGAACACTGCATCAGGAACCATCCGGTATGCTGGTATTTCAAATTTGTCTCGTATATCAAGGCAACAATTTGCTCAGAATTTTCCTCCTATTTCAAATTTCTCGTTTGTTGGGACTATGTCAAGGAATTACTGTAGCTGTAATTTTCAATGAACTTGCTGAAGAGAAAAGTGCATCGATAGCCCAATTCAATTCATTTATCTTTGGTCAGATAGTATTTTTTTTATTTATAATAACAAAGAGTCACTTGGGATAGCCCCCTGTTAACCACAGACTTCATAAGGACCAGTGGAAAAAATAAAATTAACTAACGGAATCTCTATGTCTCCTACTGCTGAGAGGTGTACGCTTTCTGGCTTGTTGTCTGTTTTGCAGATTTGTCTATATGTATTTACAACACTTGTGGATGTATAAACATTCTTATATTAAGGAATATATGTTATATGGGAAATTGGAGTGATGACATGCGTTTACAATCGGGCATTGGTATTTTGAAACCAAGTAGGCTACATACCAGGACAACTACAGCACCCACTTAATGTCTGATGTGCTTTTATTAAATTCCAGAGAAATTGCACTCTTAAGGGCCTCCGAGAGACAGGAGTGGAACACAATGGGTGTTTTCTTTTTCAATTAGTGTTGAAAATGTGTTATTGTTATTTAGTGATTTCATTGTGTTCCAATGGTTTAGAACCGGTTTAGGCAAACTTTTAGATCTGGGGGCCACATTGACTTAAAAAAATTTGACAGCACAAGATACGATACATATAAAAAAACTGCATCCGTTAACAGTACATATGAAACATAAACAGAAAAAAAGACTATAAAGTATTAACATATTCATCATTCATCATTTTAAAAAAGTATAAAGTTCAAAGTGAAGTAAAAAGTAATGATGTAATAAGAAATATTAAAATGTCATTGAAAAAAAGTTAGAAGTGCTGTAAAACACAAAAAAAAATTAAGAGTGGACAGACCTACTGCCACTGGCTTCCACGTGAAAAAACATTTGGACAACGTCGGCGGGCCGGATTAAAAAGCCTATGTGGCCCGCGGGCCGGAGATTGCCCATGTCTGAGTTAGAATGTGGTATTATCAGAGAATTTCTTCAGCCGTTCTTACTCAGTGTTTGACTTAAGTTTGGTGAAAGGTAATGTAAATATAAATAATTCTTATGAAACCAATCATAGAATTAGCCATAGTTGAAGGCCACATCTGGTAACCGAATAAGGCATCCTGATTGATAAATAAATACATTTTTAGAACTGCTTCATTATAGTAGAGAACCATATTGAATGCACTGATAGATCTAACTTGGCCTAGATATCGCTGTAGTACTATGAAAAAGAGAAAATCTGTGATTTCCACACCCTGTCATCTGCAATAGGTCTCTGAAGTCTAGTTAGTGTAATAAGAGGTCATGTGAGTGTTTCTGGAAAAAATGTAACGCCTACTGCCATGCGGTGTCTGCAATTAAATATGACACTCTATTTGGTTTCTCAAAGCGAGGCCAAATGTCTGTTGGGGAAAAAGATGGCCTTCTTTGTGGGTGACCATTGTAATATTCTTTCATGAACTTTCCCATAGAATGGCTGGCCTCTCTTAAAGATTTGAACTTTTTCTCAAGTTTTGCCACTGTAAAGGATGGATAGTTCAGCTTTTTGAGCATTTGAATGATATTGGCTCTCATCCTGTGTCCTTCCCAGTAGCCTTCCTCTGGCCGGTCTTGCTAAGCGGCTCAATGTGTGGATCCACCCTGTGTAATTACAGAGTACTTTGCTTATGTAAGGAAAGTCTCCTCTGAAACAGCACTTTCCAGCCCATGAGCTGCTATCTCAGCTCTTTTGGGAACACATATTTCAGCATAGATACAAAACAGCCTGTTTGTGTGAATTACATAAATTTGGCTTTCACCTTGCTCTTACATTGATGGGAAAAGGAGTCAGTACATTGCCAGTCTCTGGCTTTGGTGTTAGTTATTGTAATGTGTGCTGTTAAAATATCAATGTACTCAATTTTGTGATCCCATCTCAGGATGGCATCAAAACCACACAATACTCCATCTATATTAGATTTGTCTATACTAATGTATATAATTGTCCAAAAACAACTTGAAAAAATTCCATTTATCTAATCAGATGTTTAGACTTCCTACATATATATATATACATACATACATACATACATACATACATACATACATACATACATACATACATACATACATACATACATACATACATACATACATACATACATACATACATACATACATACATACATACATACATACATACATACATACATACATACATACATACATACATACATACATACATACATACATACATACATACATACATACATACATACATACATACATACATACATACATACATACATACATACATACATACATACATACATACATACATACATACATACATACATACATACATACATACATACATACATACATACATACATACATACATACATACATACATACATACATACATACATACATACATACATACATACATACATACATACATACATACATACATACATACATACATACATACATACATACATACATACATACATACATACATACATACATACATACATACATACATACATACATACATACATACATACATACATACATACATACATACATACATACATACATACATACATACATACATACATACATACATACATACATACATACATACATACATACATACATACATACATACATACATACATACATACATACATACATACATACATACATACATACATACATACATACATACATACATACATACATACATACATACATACATACATACATACATACATACATACATACATACATACATACATACATACATACATACATACATACATACATACATACATACATACATACATACATACATACATACATACATACATACATACATACATACATACATACATACATACATACATACATACATACATACATACATACATACATACATACATACATACATACATACATACATACATACATACATACATACATACATACATACATACATACATACATACATACATACATACATACATACACAAACACACACATACACACACATATATACATACATACATACATACACAAACACACACACACATATATATGTATTTATGTATATATTTATATATGTATATGTGTCAAAGCATATGACAAGGATGTGTGGTGTTGAAAAATGAAGAAAAAAAAGAAATGTATTGGGTTGATGGCATCACAAAGTAATTCTGACAATGGCGCCACTGTAGCGTTATATGCCGATGGTTGTCCACACACACACACATAAAGATCGTGGGTTGACTGGACCTTCAGTGTATTATCCTCATTTGTCTTTTGTCATCCACGCAAATATGGCAGTATAACTACATCTGTCATACTTTTTCCTCACTTCTTTCCTCCTACTCTCTTTCACCCCTTCCTATCCTCATCCCATGGCTTCAGTCCGCCGCTTTGGAGCATGCTCTAGCTGTCAGTTGAGAAATGCACATGAAACTGGGAACGGCAGACGCCGTAAGTCTCGCAGTACTGTACAGGAATGGCTCCTGGGATCGCGGATCAAAGCACAGGGCGAGGAGAGTCACTGGAGGGCAATTAAGCTTGAAGCAAAAACTCAGGCAGGTAGTGCATGTGTGTGCGCATGTGTGTTTGTTAGATGAAATTTGAAATAATGTAAGTCAAAATGCACATTACTAATTGTTTCAGGTTCCTCCGGTGTGTCAGCTGATTTTGGCTGGTAAATTGTTAGTGTGTTCTTGGTGCACTACAACCAGTTGGGGTCATTTTATTTCACATATCTAGTGAGTTCTGGGAGGCCGCTACTTGCTTAGATAAAGACTTTGATCCTGGGATGAGTCTTCATTGGCGTGTGAGTCAGCCTGAAAGAATGCTGACCTTGACTTCACAGAACAAATATCTGTGGATGTGCGTGTTGGTGTAATTGAAAGTGAAAAAACCTGAGTTTAAGCATCTACGTTTCAACAGTAAATTTAAATGATGATTTCGTGCATTTCGATTTTCCTTCCCTAAACTTTTCTTGTCTTTGTTTTGTTTGTGTCTGTGATAAGAGGTATGCCATTGTGCACAAGGTTGCCAGTTGTTTCATTTTACTCCTCCACAAAAGTCTTGGTGACATGGTGAATGATTGATAGATTACAAACAAGGGTTTCCTGACATGAGCATATCCCTAAATAACTAACATATGTATTGTATCAATTTCCATTTGACGCTGATTAAACTATTGAAAAGTGTTAACAGTTAGAAAGTTATTTTGTTTTGAATTGGCTTATTGATTCTAGCTCCATGTTATAGTTCATTCATTAATTCATTCCTTCTACCGCCTATGCTCACGAGGGTTAGGGGGGTGATGGAGCCTATCCCAGCTAACTATAGGCAACAGATGGGGTCACCCTGAACTGGTGGCTAGCCAATCGAAGGGCTCAAGGAGACTGGTAACTTAGAGTGTCCAATCAGGCTACCATGTATGTTTTTGGAATGTGGGAGGAAACCAGAGTACCCGGGGGAAACCCACGCAGGCCGGGTAGAACATGCAAATTCTACATGGATGTACGTGACTTGGATTGGAACCCAGGACACCAGAGCTGTGAGGCTGACGCGCTAACCACTCATCCGCCGGGCCGCCCTACTTTCATTTCATTTTTTTAATAAAACTATCCCAAAATGATATGTTCTGCCAAGTTAGTTTCAGTGTTGACTGTCTCACTGTCTTTACCTAAGTATTTGCAGTAAACGTGGAGAGTAGTGCTGCATGTTTCTTTCACCAGTGATGTATCAAATTCTTTGTGTTAAACGGACCTCAATCCTTTTTTTTTCAAGTTAAGTGCTCAGTTTTCACCCGTTGCAAAGTCCACATTTCAATGATACTGCATACTTCGGTTTTACCATTAACCTTCCAGGACACGTACCAGAACGTTTTATGTTACATGTATTTATTGTTTTGGTAATATTTGTTTGCGTCTGGATGCTTTTGTTTCTTTATAACCCGTAATATTTAAAAATGAGGAATAATTCTGCGATTGGCTGGCAACCGATTCAAGGTGTAACTTCCCTACTGCCCATAGTTACTTGGGATAGACTTGAGGATAAGTGGCTTACAAAATAAAAATTAAAAAAATACATTATGATTGCCCGATCATTTTTATCAATTCTCAGGAAATGGCTTGATCGGGCTAGATCTCGTGACCAGATTGGTGACATCCCTACTTTCTAATGTTCCAACAAATTGTGTGTAAGCATACACACTTGGAGACAATGTTTGATGGCCTCAAAGAAAGCTCCCATCACCTTATGTCATCTGTCCGGTGGTGTGGGGGTCGCTGTGTGTCATAGTGTCCGTCTTTGCTGAAACAATGTAGTCCTTATTCATTGTTCAATGTGCTTCTTATTTTCAACAAGACTTACGCTTTTTCCCCTCAAACTAAAATTTTATTCATCAGCTGGCATTTGAATTGTGGGATTTCAAAATTATAGAATGAAATACATTATGGGGCTTTTGTCTCATTTTCTACAGAAATGCCACTTATATGAACATTGCATTTGTTTTTTTTTTTCTGTCAGTATTTATCACATGATTGGTGCAGTACAATTCAAAACGTGGCTGTTCAAAGACCGAAAGTCTTATTTTGATCATCACTAGCTTGCTTTGCTTGTCCGACTTGATCATGATCAAATGTTCTATGAAAGTACTACTGCTTCAGGACTATATGAGCCTACTATATGGTTGTCTCTAAATTTGTTGAACATGCTTTTATTAGCAAATGTTGATGAGGAAGATAGAACAGATTCTGACTTTTAATGAGCCAGTTCTCCTATCCTCTTTCCAAGAGCCATTATTGTCCTCATCTAGAGAATATGGTAGGGCAGGAAGTGGTTTGGGGCGGCACACACATGGACTAAAAAAAGTATGTGTGCATACACAGTGTTCCCTCGCTTATCGCGGTTAATGGCGACCGAGACCACCCGCGATAAGTGCATTTCCACGAAGTAGGGATTCCCCTTCAAAAATGCTTAATTTGAATTTAATTCCAATTTTTTTTATTATTATTTTTTTACCCCCCTGTGTACAGTACACAATATAGAATACGGGTAGATAGAGTGAAATTCATGTTATAACAAAAAAAAACCTGTAAAATATGTTGTTTCAATGTAATACTTGTATTCCCCCCCCCCCCCCCCCCCCAAAAATCCGCGAAGCTCTGAGTCCGCGATAGCTGAACCGCGAAGTAGCGGGGGAACACTGTATATCTATGTGTGTGTGTATATGTGCACGTGTGTGTATGTGTATATAGTATTAAAGATGTTAGAAACACACCAAGATGAGAGAAAATTATAAGATAATGATTCATTGTCTAAAAATGAATAACAAGCATAAAAATGTATCCATGTTGAAGCATAGTATGCCCACGCTCATTTCCCTATGACCCGACCGCATCAGAAAGCTGTCCACGTTGTAATAAATTTGAGACTTTTACGTGAGCCCTATGAGAGAAACTATTAATATCGATGGGTTGCATATTCAAATTTAATTCAAAATTTTATTTTTCAGTTACACTGAATCTCAAACAAAATTGTCTCAAAAATACCAAGTGCTTTAACCTGTACGCGTCAGACACCCGTCAACTTTGTACAGTGGTACCTTGAGATACAAGCTTAATGCGTTCCCGGTACCGAGTTTGTATGTCGATTTACTTGTATCTCAAATCAACATTTCCCATAGAAATGAACTAAATACAAATTAATTTGTTCCCATTGGAACAGGATATTACAATGGAAAAACATATTTTTATTGGTTTCTAATTGACCATTTACTTTCAGAGTAACAAATAACTAGTGGTTATGATGTTTAATAATAAAATGAGGCATTATTTAAAACAACGGGGAGTTCGTGGATTGGGGAGAAAGAGTGTCACTTGACGGATGTGTTCGTAACGTAACATAAACTTTAAATTTAACCTAAATTAACTTAGATTCCTATACACACACTTTTAATCTTACGTTACACTAAATTTAAACGTTTTTGTGCAATAACCAAGGCAAAGAGGTTCATGTATTCCAGCTTGGCTTTCGGGGACAACTTCGTGCTTATCCACACGCATTAATGAGCCAGCTCAGTCACGTGTTTACCATTGTTTTTCGATTATTTTGTGCTTAATGTCGATTTTCATCATACGCCTTTTCTTCGCTCTTCTACTCTTTGTTGCACCGGCTTGCTTTGGATCAATTGTGTTTCCCTTAATTCTGCACTGAATAATGAAAAAAAAAAACGGAAACACCCAGTGCTTGTAGAGATCTTTGCATGAGGGAGAAGAGGCGATGAAATCATAAGTAGCCTCTCGTGACCTGGCCAACTGGCTGTCTCAAATGCCTGTAAAAAAACTTTTTCCTTGCTCTAATTTGCCATCGATTAACAGAGTAACAAATAACTAGTGGCTATGATGCTTAATAGTACTAAAATTAGACGGATTTTGCGGAGGGGAGAGCGGGACAGAGAAAGTTACTTTTTGCATGGCAACGCGCTCATAACATTTCAGAAACAAATTTGACTTGGATTACAATACAGACACACTGAAAAATAAATTTAATCTCACCATACACTAAAATTAATTCTAATTTTGTTATGAATTTTTATACCTTTCTTCTCTCAATGTTGACTCTAATTGCCCCGCCTTCACCCTGACTTTCAGCTTCTGTTTTTAAAAAGAACCTATTGAGGTTTGTTTCCTTTTGTCTTCCCTTCAAAACATTCCAAAAATGATGCACACAAATGTCCTCACATTAGGCAATAACCCACGACCACATGCCAACGGGAAGTAGTATGCTCCTCTCGTGTTGGCGGGTAAGCTCCGCCACACGAACGCCATTCTCCACTGACTAACGGGGAAAAAAACACTGAACAAAATGCAACGCTCTGCCCAGTGCTCATAGAGACATTAACACGAGTGAGTTGCGGCGAAATTGTGTTCTCAGCAGCCTCTCGCGGCTGTCTCGAATCCTCGTATATTAAAGTGTGTCTCATATCTCCAGGTAAATATTTGCTCGAAATCTCAAATCACTCATCATTTCACTCGTATCTCAAATTGCTCGTATGTTGGGGCACTCGTATGTCAAGGCATTACTATACACACACACACACACACACACACACACACACACACACAGATCTAAGATGGCTGCCATCTCCATACCTTGATGTATTCATCTGGCCAGTCGTGACAACCATGTGAGTGCGTGCGTTTGTGTTTGTGGCTGTCAAAACCATCTAGTGTTTCTATTTGAGCAAGTCCAAAAAGTGGAGGTAAAAGACAACAAATAGGCATTTTCTGCTAATGTCATTGGACTGTCTGCGGCCTCTTCACTGTTTACCTGTCCTTTTTTACCTTTTGACCCAATCTCTCACTTTTGTCTTTCTTTGTTCCCCTTTATCGCTCTGTATTTTAAACCCCACAACCCCCACGAGTCTACATCTGGATCTCATTTAAAGAGTTAACAACCCTTCAAGCAATATAAGACCTGAAATTCTATTTCTGGTTGCTTGCGTGCGCCCGGCATAGCATGGTAAAACCTAAATTTAAACGGTCGCTTGAGGAAAAGATTGTGACCAAACTATTCAAGCATTTAGCCTCACAATCACAATAATAAAATGCCTTGTTGAGGCACAACCTACTGCTGCTTTAATGATTTCATGGCATTACGCTCCTGAATTCAAAGAAAAGGGCGAAATGGATATTCAAACTTCACAATTCTGGCAAAACTGGGTTGGGAAAAAAATAAAGAATACCAATGTCTTATTGTTCTGTTTGTTCAACTTGAAAATTAGTGTTGCAGTCTTTTTTATGTTTCTAGCTCTGTGAAGCCTTTACATTTTAGAGTCCCCTTGAAGACTTTTTTGGACTTTAAAACCCACCCAGGAAACAAATTTTCTGGGTGGGACTTCACGCCATGTCTTTGTCAAAACAAGAATACAAGATTTGCTTAGATAATTGAGTTTTATTTATATATCTTTTATGCACTTTTTTTAATTCACCCAACAATAAATGTTGTCTATATTTGTTAACTCTTTGGGTATCATAGAGAAAAATAGATGTCCAATCCATTCAAAGTAAGTTAAAATGCATTGGAAGTCTAGTGACATATGTTGCAATTGACACAAGGTGGAAGTAAAGTTAGGCATGAAGGAGTTAAACCTATAGCTGGAGACTTGAAAATTGCTTGTGATTCGCACATTCAGTATGTGACTTACACCCACCCCTTTGGGAACTACAAAATAAAGTTGGAAAGGAGTGTGTGCATGTGTGTGTCTGCCCATGACATACGTACACTCTATTAATAGAAAGGGGAACAGATGTGGCCTGGGAATGTTGCTTTCTCCCGAAAAACAAATATTTCCTTGTTCCAGTGTTTTAAAGGACATTTTCAGCTGGTTGTGTGTGCCTTATGAGTTTTGCAATGCAAAAGGGTGCCAGAGCTCCAAAACTGTTAAGAAACACTGATTTAATACAGTTGTGGTCAAAAGTTTACATACACTTGTGAAGAGCATAATGTCATGGCTCTCTTGAGTTTCTAGTTATTTCTACAACTCTGATTGTTTTCTTATAATAATATTCGGACATTGGCTTTGTCATCATCATTGACTCGACAAAAGCCTCATTGTCATCATACCCATCACTGCGTATGACGAAATTGGTAGTGCTTCTCCATAAGTTCCAAATAAGTGATGATTTCAGACTTGTTGGCATTCTGCCGTGATGGATACATTGCATCATCCCCGAGCGGATCACTTACCTCTCATTGTCTCCTTCACTTACCTTCAGTCAGCCAGTGGGAGGCAGATTGGGTGACCCAACGTATTTTCATGTTACCTCACCCCGAAATTATTACACAAGAGATTTTGTGTCGTGCTACCACAAGTTTAGCGTCCTGATGGATGTGGGGGGAAAAACTCCTTAATCCCATTTGTCCGTACTTTGTGAGAACTGTAGCGTCCACCAAAGGGCAGCAGCTGGAACAGGTTGTGACCAGGGTGGTACTGTTCCCTGACAATGTTACTGGCTCTGCTGAGTCAACGAGGGCTTGCAATGTCTTCCAGTGAGGGCAGATAGCAGCCGACAAACTTCTGGGCATTGGTAATCACTCTTTGGTGGCTCAGTGCTGTGTAGAGCTCTGGCGATAGCATCCTCAGTGGACCTGTTTGCCCTATAAGCAAACTGGTGCGGGTCAACTGAGGGAGGGATTGTATTCCTGATATGGCGGGCGACCAACTTTTCAAAGCACATTATGATCACAGGCGTGAGTGCAACAGGCCTAAAGTCATTCAGGCTTTCAATGGTTGGCTTTTTAGGGAGAGGGATAATGGTGGCAGATTTCAGGCAGGATGGAATGATGGATTGTTGCAGGGAACAATTGAACACGTTTGTGAAAACTCCAGCCAGCTGGTCAGCACAGGCTTTGAGCAACTTCCCAGGTAACATGTCAGGGCCAGCAGCCTTTCTGGTGTTCACAGAAAGCATTACCAGTCTCACTTCATGTTCCTGAAACTTCAGTGTACTGCTGCAGTGTGGTAGTGGGGGTGTTGAGACTGGGTCTGATTTGTCAGTCTCATAGCGGGCAAAGAAACGGTTCAGTTCCTCAGCTAGTGAGGCATCTGCGTTCACAGACATTATTGTCATTGTAATTGGTAATATGTCGTATTCCCTGCCGTATCTTCTTTGTTCTATCTCCTGTGAAGTTCTCCTCAATCTTCCTTGTATATGCTGCCCTGGCCTTTTTAATGCCTCTCTTCAACTTTGCTCTGGCAGCGCTGTATTGTACCTTGCTGGGGTGAGAGACAGGCAGAAATGGTCTTATCCAGCCAGGTGAGGGAGGAAAGTGGCCCTATAATGTTTGATATTTGAATAAACATGGTCCAGAGTTTTGTCTCCTCTCGTGTGATACTTCACGTACTGGATAAATTTAGGCAGAACAGTCTTTAAACACGCTTTGTTGAAGTCACCAGTGACAATAAAGACTCCATCAGGGTGGTCAAACTGCTGTTTGTTTACAGCCGTTAGCAGGTTAAGTGCTGTGCTAACGTTAGCACCCGATAGAATATAGATAGCCATTACAATGATAACCGTTAGCTCCCTAGGTAGATAGAAGTACCTGCACCGTAACGCCAAAGCTCTAAATCCGGGCAGCAGTGAGTTAATGATCCTACTGTCGCAACACCATTCATTGTGTATGAACACGGAAAGTTCCCTCCTTTGCTTTTCTCTGTTAATTCTCTTGAACGATCGTTTCAAAATGGCGTCCGGTTAGCTAGCTAAACCTCGGCGTCGGGATTTGCGGGTGTAGCCACGTTTCCGCGATGAGAATAATTTTGCAGTTCCTAACAAAGCTTTTGGTAGCAATCTGAAGTTCCAACTCATCCATTTTGTGGGTGATGGATCTGGCGTTGGTCAAAAAGATACTCGGAGGCGGTGCCCGGTGTGGTTGCTGCCTTACCTTAGCGGCTCGGCCCGCGCTTTTGCTTTCTTTCCCTTCGCCGCCTCCAACGTACTCTGAGTGGGCTGACCATCCACAAAGATCCCGGAGGTCTCGATATCCTCTGGAATATCGTAGGTCAGTTGGTAGTCTGTTGTGATGGATATATCACATCTCCTTCCGAGAGTAATTAAATCCTGGCAATTGTATAAAAAGTTTTCCTCGCAGATGTTAGTCAATAATGATAAGATTGAGAAAACAAAAACAGAGCTTGGACAGTGCTATTGTCACTGGCTTCCGCGTGACGGCGCCATCTTGGAAACTAGTTAGTAAATAACGTACGACACCAAACTGGAGAGCATTGAGCCGCTGCACCTGTGCGCGCCGCCATCATGGTTCAAAAGTGATTGAAATAGATAGTTCTTTGTCACAAAAACATTCAAAGTTTGGTTCTTTTATGACTTTATTATGGGTTTACAGCAAAAGTGATCAAATCTGCTGGGTCAAAAATAAACACAGCAACACAAATTAACAATTTTGGTGACTTAGAAAGTTGTGTCAGTGAAATGATCTTCATAGCATGGCATCTGAACTTCTTGTGAGTGATTATGGATGAGTACAGCTGGTGACTTCTCTGAGGCCATTTAAATAGGACACATCGGATGCAAACACCCACAAACGATACAATGGGAAAATCAACAGAGCTCAGCATGGATCTGAAAAAGCAAATCCTTGACTTGAACAAGTCAGGAAAGTCACTTGGAGCCATTTCAAAGCAGCTGCAGGTCCCAAGAGCAACAGTGCAAACAAAGAGAGGAGGTGAGGCCTTTAACCCCAAGTACACCATGCCTACCATCAAGCACAGCGGTGGTAGTGTTCTGCTGTGAGGCTGTTTGGCTACCAATGGAACTGGTGCTTTACAGAGAATAAATGGGATAATGAAGGAGGAGGATTACCTTCAAATTCTTCAAGGTAACCTAAAGTCATCACCCCGAAGATTGGGTCTTGGGCGCAGTTGGGTGTTCCAACAGAACAATGACCCCAAACACACATCAAAAGTGGTCATGGAATGCCGGAATCAGGCTAGAATTAAGGTTTTCGAATGGCCTTCCCAAAGTCTTGACTGAAACTCCATTGAGAACTTGTGGACAAAACTGAAGACCATCAAATTTAACTGAACTGCACCAATTCTGTCAAATGGAGTGGTCAAAGATTCAACCAGAAGCTTGTGGATGGCTACCAAAAGCGCCTAGTTGAAGTGAAAATGGCCAAGGGACATGTTACCAAATATTAGCGCTGCTGTACGTATATTTTTGACCTGGCAGATTTCATCACTTTTTTTCTGTTTACCCATAATGAAGTCATAAAAGAACCAAACTTCATGAATGTTTTTTGTGAGAATGAAGTCTGTTTCAATCACTCTATCAGAGAAAAATCGTAGTTGTAGAAATTACTGGAAACTCAAAAGAGCCATGACATTATGCTCTTCACAAGTAAATGTAAACTTTTGACCACAACTGCACATACTCTCTTACTAAGGTGTGTCAATTTATAACAACTCATACGTAATGTTTGCATTGCTCACATAAGTGTGTGCACAAATATAAATCAACACAGGCACCACAGAGGCCGTTTTTTATTTTATTTAAAATAATACTACAAACATAAAGAAGTGGCACTGTGAATATATTCACTCGCAGGGGTCGCAGCGGACTTTGGGACTCTTTGTAAAAACAATATATACTTTAGAGCCAAATATTTGTCAATCAGTGATGTAGCAAACACGAGAACCACAAGCTCATTTTTAAATAAACAACTGAGTGAACTTTAAAGTTAAAGGACAGTATGGTGACAAACATCAGTATTTTTTAGATTATAGACACTCCCTAGGGGAATACATTTCTTTCAGAAAGTTCAAAATGTAACATGAAATAAGTGCTCTCGGGTTGCAAAATTGTGCTTCAGTTGGACTAAGTCACTTTCCTACACTAAAAAACTACTACTATATATGTAAAATAAATATATATTTTAATAATGTGACAAATGTGTTATTATATAATCATACTCGCCCAATTGCTCCCCTTATTAATGATTGACTTCTTGAGGTCATGTCTGGTCTTCATTATCTGCGATATTTGAGGGATTACTGTACTTGTCTGACTAAGCGTAGGATGGAAACATGTCAGGAAACAAAACTACCTAAAAAACCCGCAATTTTCTGATAGAAACATAGGCTTTGTTCTTGTTTTTTAAAGAGTGAGGACGGTCGAACTTGTTGATTAAGGCTGGCTGTGCTTTTCCAGAAAGCCAGCCAGCAGCATCTCCACACATCCATGTGAAGCCTGGCATTTTCAGTTCAGCTCTTCCAAAAAACTTGTTGCTCCCTGTAGCGGCCAGGGCCCGGTTGCAGGGCAGACCTCGCTGGCCGACGCTGCAGGCATGGGCCACTGAATCACTGGTCGACAAGCCAAGAAATTAAACTTCCACTTCGCCCCTCTGCGCTGTCCATCCATCAATTAGCCGTCCAGGAAGTTCTATTTTCGTATAAGAGCAACAACGTTAGCCCACTGCCCGGACATGAATGACATCTCAACTTCCACGTTGCTCCGCATCGACGTCCCCCGATCCTTGCCGGCCAAAGTGTTCTATAAGGCCAATACTGTTCGCCGTAAAGTTACCCTGGGCTCGCATTTCTAAAAAAAATAAAAATCGCATTTCGCTGATGGTCTCTGCTGCAGTTACAGCGTGGATTTTCACAATTTTATAAACTTTCCCCCCTCCCCCAAAAATATGCAATGTAGTGAAAGTCACGAAAGTTAAAGACACTAAGTGAAGAAGTATGACACTATCCAATGAGCCCAGGAAAAAAAAGAGACATAATGACAGTGACCAAAAAAAGCGATGTTGCTTTGCTAAAAGCTTAGCACGCCCTTTCACCATAAATGAATATACCGTGCTTCCATCGTGCACATCACCTGTATAAAAAAGATACGCCGAACCCATCCCAGCTTTGTTTGGATTTTGAGTCGCCGTTGAAGATACCACCTAACTGTCCTGGCATCAATGAGCCCAGGAAAAAACGAGACATGAGACAGTGACCGAGAAAAAAGTGACATTGCTATGTGTAGCAACCCATTGCGGTATAAATTAATACAATGTGCATTTTATCAAGACAGAAGAAACAAACATTCGGAAGACGGCCACAACATCAGAAAAAGTGACATTGCTATGTTAAAGGCCGTAGCAACCCATTGCGGTATAAATTAAAATAATGTGCATTTTATCAAGAAAGAGGAAACAAACATTCGGAAGACGGCCACAACATCTTTTTCTGAGCACACCAAGCGTGTGGTAACCACTATGATTAGAAATATGAGCATTATGAGGGATTCATGCTGCATATACGGCCGTACGGCTAGCATGACGAGACATTTGCAAGAGGTCTTCAGTATGGACCATTGAAATTAGGAATCGTCTTGTGTCATGTTCTTATACAAAATCATATTTGTACAAAAATGAAATGGCAGTCGCCAGGTTCCTTATGCACTGAAAATCTCTTGCACAAAGAAGCTCCTCCTCACCTGGTTTGTTTGTTTTTGTTATTTTAAATCAAGCGCAGAGGTACTTTTGTCACTGAGTACAGTATTTAATGAATTTACATTATTTTATTTTACTATTTTGATCCATTAGTCTCCATATGCCTTTAACTGTAATATTTAATAAATACATTACTTGATGATTGTACTTTCGTAATTGTATTTTTGAATAAGCGCGATAACATAGTATGGCATGTAGTAATAATAGGGGAGATCCTACTTTGCGTTTTTTTTCAATTATCGTGACCACGTCTGGTCTACATGTACATGTGTACTTGTACTACAAGCATGTGTGCTTGTGTGTACTTGTACTACAAGCATGTGTGCTTGTGTGTACTTGTACTACAAGCATGTGTGCTTGTGTGTACTTTTACTACAAGCACGTGTGATTGCGTTGCGTGTACTTTTACTACAAGCAGGTGTGATGCATGTAGTTGTACTACAAGCAGGTGTGATGCATGTAGTTGTACTACAAGCAGGTGTGATGCATGTAGTTGTACTACAAGCAGGTGTGATGCATGTAGTTGTACTACAAGCAGGTGTGATGCATGTAGTTGTACTACAAGCAGGTGTGATGAATGTAGTTGTACTACAAGCAGGTGTGATGCATGTAGTTGTACTACAAGCAGGTGTGATGCATGTAGTTGTACTACAAGCAGGTGTGATGCATGTAGTTGTACTACAAGCAGGTGTGATGCATGTAGTTGTACTACAAGCAGGTGTGATGCATGTAGTTGTACTACAAGCAGGTGTGATGCATGTAGTTGTACTACAAGCAGGTGTGATGCATGTAGTTGTACTACAAGCAGGTGTGATGCATGTAGTTGT
The DNA here is from genome assembly GCF_051989575.1 of Stigmatopora nigra. Lineage (NCBI taxonomy): Eukaryota > Metazoa > Chordata > Actinopteri > Syngnathiformes > Syngnathidae > Stigmatopora > Stigmatopora nigra. Next base: position 13,069,803 of record NC_135515.1, read on the forward strand.
ACTACAAGCAGGTGTGATGCATGTAGTTGTACTACAAGCAGGTGTGCTTGTGTGTACTTTTACTACAAGCACGTGTGATTGCGTTGCGTGTACTTTTACTACAAGCAGGTGTGATGCATGTAGTTGTACTACAAGCAGGTGTGATGCATGTAGTTGTACTACAAGCAGGTGTGATGCATGTAGTTGTACTACAAGCAGGTGTGATGCATGTAGTTGTACTACAAGCAGGTGTGATGCATGTAGTTGTACTACAAGCAGGTGTGATGCATGTAGTTGTACTACAAGCAGGTGTGATGCATGTAGTTGTACTACAAGCAGGTGTGATGCATGTAGTTGTATTACAAGTGTATTTATTGTAACAAGTAAGTGTATTTAATTGTACTTAACAGTGGTTTATTGTACTACAAGCAGTAATAAAAGCTACCCATGATATTTCTCCCCAAATCTTAATATCTTCTAGTTTTTGATTGAAATGTCAAATTGGGACGATAACGCTGCTTGGTCCCCATTTCGAAACACTTATTGGGTAGCTAATAGGGTAGAAGAAGTTTTGTACTTCAATAGTTAAATTGACCGGTTCCATTAAAGGTTTTGGCCACCAATTTTATATATTCCCTCTTCAATGAGTAATCATTATTAAAACCAAGAAAAGCTTCATGCAGAGAGAGTTTTCCAAGAAGAGGTTGTGTGTGTCTTGTATACTGGCAGAATGATTGGCCTTAGAGTAAGAGGAGGAGGTTATGATAGCATAAGACATCGTACTAAAATAAAAAACGGGAAAAAAACAAAGAGATGCCAAACAACTTTACGGGAGCAAGAGAAAGTGAGACAGACCTCCGATGCAGACCATGCACTCACTCTCTCCTTATATGGCAATATTGCGCGGCTGCGTGCGTGTGTGTGTGTGTATGCGGCTGTGTGTTCACTTATGGTGCTGCTAAAAGAGAGATTAGATCATTGAGTACACGCTCACTAAAAACCTACAAGTGTTTCGTTCTTAGCAAAATCAATCAAGTGTTTCTGATAACCAGGGACTCATTCTCTTAAATTACTGGAAAATTCATTAATAAGGAAACTATTTTAGGCTAGATATACACCCTCATATTGAGTAATGACTAACTATTTGGGGCCGCAGGATGACTAAAACTACATTTAAAAAATATCTATTAATACTGGCAAGGATGAAGACAAATTAAGAGGAAATGGGAAGTGAGATAAATCATAACCTAGTCTTTAATATTTTATCATGTTGTGGCTTTTCAAAAAGTTTACTATGCCTGAAAATGAGATAATCCTTTAAAAAACATAAAATTAAAAGCATTTCTTCTGTATTTCCCCTTCATGCCTTGCTCAGGATTATTTGCAAAATGTTGTTTTAAAATCAAATGACTGCAATCCAGAATTCCAGGTAATTTGTGCATACAGAGAGACATGCACTGATGTACAGGACAGAGAAAATAGTAGATATACAGTCAAACGTTTACATACACTTGTGAAGAACATAATGTCATGGCTCTATTGAGTTTCCAGTTATTTGTACAACTCAGATTTTTCTCTGATAGTGTGATTGGAACATATACTTTGTCACAAAAACATTCATGAAGTTTGGTTCTTTTATGACTTTATTATGGGTGAACAGAAAAGTGATCAAATATGCCGGGTCAAAAATATACGAACAGCAGCGCTAATATTTGGTAACATGTCCCTTGGCCATTTTCACTTCAATTAGGCGCTTTTGGTAGCCATCCACACGCTTCTGGCAAGCTTCTGGTTGAATCTTTGACCCGTCATCTTGTCAGAATTGGTGCAGTTCAGTTAAATTTGATAGTTTTCTGACATGTACCTGTTTCTTCAGCTTTGTCCACAAATTCTTAATGGAAAGTCCGGTCTTTGGGAAGACCATTCGAAAACCTCAATTCTAGCCTGATTCAGCCATTCCATTACCACTTTTGATGTTTGTTTGGGGTCATTTTTCTGTTGAAACACCCAACTGTGCCCAAGACCCAATCTTCGGGGTGATGACTTTAGGTTATCTTGAAAAATTTGAAGGTAATCCTCCTTCTTCATTATCCCATTTACTCTCTGTAAAGCACCAGTTCCATTAATAGCCAAACAGCCCCATCACACAATACTACCACCACCGTGCTTGACGGCAGGCATGGTGTTTTTGGGGTTAAAGGCCTCACCTTTTCTCCTCGTGTCTCAAGGTATTACTGTATCCAACTTCTGTGGTTGTGCGGATGATAGGCCAAACAGTAGAAAAATATCAACTTTTTTTGCAATATTTCCTGTAAAAGGCCCAAATTTGCAAGATGTTAAAGGATGAACTTTCCCCCCTTTCACTATTTCTCTCTCTCTCTCTCTCTCTCTCTCTCTCTCTCTCTCTCTCTCTCTCTCTCTCTCTCTCTCTCTCTCTCTCTCTCTCTCTCTCTCTCTCTCTCTCTCTCTCTCTCTCGCTCTCTCGCTCTCTCGCTCTCTCTCTCTCTCTCGCTCTCTCGCTCTCTCGCTCTCTCGCTCTCTCTCCTCTGTCTGTCCTTCTCGCTCTCTCCCTCTCTCTCCCTCCCTCTCTCTCCCTCTCTCTCCCTCCCTCTCTCTCCCTCTCTCTCCCTCTCCATATCTCTCCCTCTCTCTCCCTTTCTCTGTGTCTCACCCTCTCAGATTGGCCCCTTCCCCATTCATGCTTTGTCCTCCATTCACACGTTTCTGTGGCAACAAGTGTTACATAGCAACCGACTGACCAATAACAGAACTTGCACTGACTGCCTTTCTACTTAATCTCTCTTCTGCTCAATTCTTCCACCTCCCAAAGACACCTTTTGGGCTTGAGATTCAGGATGTGCTGCTCGGTGATCTCTGACCTAGTTCATTTCAAAAGTGCTTGATGTGCACCATTGGTTTGCCATTGAATTTTGTACGTTTTCAAACATACGCAGGATAAGTTTGACAATCACAACACAGATTTCACAAAATGAAATGTATTGTTGGTTTTGTCTCATGACCTCGTAACCACAATGCTGTTCTGGAGGATTTGAATGAAGAACGGAGGCAAACAAGAAGACTGGGACTCTCAGGGGACAGTCACAATTTCCAAAGCTTTATTAAATGAGCTACATTCGGTATCTGATGACTCCTTTAGATGCTATGTGTTATAAGACATGGGCGAGTTTGAATAACAAGTTTTTAGATGTTTTTCAGTTTTCTAAGATAAATATTCAATATCTCCTAGTAAGGGGGTTGTCAGGTCAATGTATGTATCAAACTTTTAACAACAGTGGATTTTTCCATTGAGTCATAATATAAACAGTACACATGTACGCACAGACTGCATAATTAAAAACTCAACAGTATCAACCAGTAGGGATTCCACTTCAAAAATGCTTAATTTCAATTTAACGTAAAAAAAAAAAAAACTTTGATTTAATTTTCTTTTTATTTTTTTTTTAATAAAAAAGATTACGCCATGTATACAGTACACCATATAGAATACGGGTAGAGAGAGTGAAATTCATGTTATAACAAAAAAAAAAACTGTAAAATATGTTGTTTCAATGTAATATTTGTATTTTTTTCCCCCAAAAAATCTGCTAAGCTCTGAGTCCGCGGTAGCTGAACCGCGAAGTAGCGAGGGAACGCTGTATATGGATAAATATTGTAGCACATTAATTCTATATTCGTCGTTATTCCCAGGGGAAGTTTCAACTGTGGTCCAAGCTTTCAGGCAGGCACAAATTACTGACTGGATTAATGACGACTTTGGTGAGATGCCCACCTGTTCAACATGAGTTATTATGCTATTGCTGTGTCACGTAAATACTAATACTTTAACCTCGGAGATAATTATTTTCATTCTATTAATGAAGTTTGGCTGACTGTTTTGTTGACATTCCCTTTAGTGCATTACCATCTAGTGGTAATGTGGAGCGGTGTTCCTTAAAAAGCGGTGCGTCCTGCGTGTCAAATACAGAAATAGGCACTCGTTCTGACACTGCTCCTTTAAATGCGATGCGCCATATAGTCGTGAAAATACGGTATATTTTTTTACGTCATTGCTGACTACTAGTAGCAAACGGGGGACAGAGCAGTGGTTTCCGCTTGCGAGTTTCAGCGTAAATGTTCAGATTTTTATTAATTTACAAAAGAAATGTAATTAAAAAAATTCCCCCAGAAAAGGATTTGCGATGTAGTGAAGCCGTGAAGGTTGAAGCCGCCACATTCGAGGGATTACTGTACTATGGAGGTCAGAATATAAAACTTGTCATGATCGCCTCGGGTGCGTAGCGAGAGAGAAACCAGGATGCTGGAGGCAGAGAAAACGGAGGGAGGTGCTGGTGCACAATATAGGATTCAAATACATAAATAGTCATTGGATTGGATTGGTTTGGATTGGAATACAAAAAGAATAAACATGGAGATAAAAAAATGACAACTCAACTGGGGAAGATGCACACCTACAAAGAGGCAAAATCATGACTTGCATGACGGGAAAAACACGAGACATTAGGTAATACTCCCACACGATGCAACGGGAGACTCATACTTAAAGAAACAGACAGAGTCTAATGACAAAAATATATACAGTTGGCCAGGAGAGGAAAGGGAAACCAGGAGGCACACAAGGGCCAAAAACACTCACACAATCACCTAGCCAGCACACACAAGGAAAAGTCACATGCACTCACACAAACGCCTCCAACAAAATGTGACATAACTGTGTATACAAACAGATGTATAATTTATGGCTTAAAGGGAAGTTGGGAATGTTAAGACGAGTTAAATAAGTAGAGAGAAAAGGGATGCAAAAAGTAAAGTATGAAGTGAAAATTAGATGGAACTAGTTAAATATTACTCTTGACTCTCCCAGGAAAAGCTTTTTACATAATTTTCAATACATGTGCAATACTCATTGACAACCTTTGAGTACTCTGGAAGCTGTTTTAAATAATTTGTTCAAATTGTAATGTATTGTACAAATGTTGATACATAGTGATTATAGAGTGTACCCCAACAATATAAAATATCTGGTCATCATGTGCGGAGCCAAGCGTTTCTTCTGAGCAACTTCTAACAATTGCATTATTTCTTAAGGAAGGAAAGGCTTAAAGAGGGGAAATTGTTTTGGACTTTGCAGCATGCAAGGAATTTTTTGAAATGAATGGATATTGACAGAGAATGAAGGAGAGTTGGAAAATACATACTAGGTTGGAAAGACAGTGACGCAGAGGAGGTATTTCCGGAGTGGTATTGGGGATAAAGAATTTCTCCATGATGGCTATCTCAAAAACTCGCTGCAGTTTTGTAGAGGAAGTGATGAGATGTCAGATTACATGTTAGCAGTATGGCCTTATATCAAAGAATGCATTAGAGGCTCCTGTTGTCTCTGTATTTGCGAGTCTGCAAACTGCACAAAATCAGTTTCAAATAATCACAGTATTATGAATCTATCCCTTTCACGTTCAACCAGCTTGCTCACGAGCCTCAATATGAGTCAGATTGGCGATCGCATCCTCCATAGATGGTTTGGCTCAGTAGGCAAATTGGTGAGGGAAAATATAGTTGGTGAGAATGAGATGATATGAGAGGATATGACTTCTCAGTATTTCACTGACGTTTTCTAACATATAATTTAACATGTGCCAAATAAAAATCTTGAGGATTGACTTTTTTTGCTGTGGCAACCCCCGAGGGCATCAGACGAAATTCATTCAATGCCACTTTTCCTCACAATGGTTGTGGGGGTGCTGAAGCCTATCCCAGCTAATCATGGGCACCAGGCGAGTGAAACCCAGAGTTGGTGACCAGCCAATCGCAGTACACAGGACCATTCACGCTCACACTAATACCTCGGGGCAATTTTGAGTGTTCAATCAAATTCAAATTCAATTCAAAATTCAAAAGCCTTTATTGTCATCATACACAGCTGGGTATAAGGGAATTGGTGGTGCTAGTCCGAGCTTTTCAAAGTGTTTTCCCAGTAAAACAAAAAAAAAAAAAAAAAACATAAATAGTGGTATGATAGAATAAAAAAGTCACATCCCGGCTAGGTGAATTCTAAGATATTGCACATTGTTATTGCACACCCCAAAGTTATTGCACAGAAGGGATTGTGTGTCGTGCTAATGCCAGTTCAGAGTCCTGATGGCTGTGGGGAAAAAAAACAGTCCTTAGGTCTATTTGTCCGTCCTTTGTGAGACCTGTAGCGTCTGCCAGAGGGCAGCAGCTGGAACAGCTACTGACCAGGGTGGTTTTGTTCCCTGACAATGTTCCTGGTTCTACTGAGGTAGCGAGGGCTGGCAATGTCTTCCAGTGAGGGCAGAGAGCAGCCGGTGTTCTTCTGGGCAGTATTGATAACCCTCTGCATGTCCTTTCTGTCTGCTGCCGTGCTTCCAGCGTACCACATTGTGATGTAGTATGCCAGGATACTCTCCACAGTGGCTCTATAGAAGGTTACCAGAAGCTTAATGTCCAAGTTGTTCCTCCTGAATACCCTCTGGGCCTTCGTCACCACTGCCGTGGCGTCGGTACACCAGGAGAGTTTGTCCGTGACGCGGACTCCCAGAAGTTTGAAGGACTGGACCCTATCTACGCATACTCCATTTATGAGCAGTGGCGCCAGATCTGTGCTGTGTTTGCGAAAATCCAGGATTACTTCTTTAGTTTTCATGGTGTTAAGTATGAGATTGTTTGCCAAACACCACAAAGACAGTTTGTTGACCTCATCTCTGTAAGCAGACTCATCCCCCCTGAGATGAGTTCGACCACAGTGGTGTCATCGGAAATTTGATGATGGAGTTACACTGGCGGGTCGGTGTACAGTCTTATGTGTACAGGGAGTACAGAAGAGGACTCAGTGCCCAGCCTTGAGGGGAGCCAGTGCTCAGTGTAATGGAGGAAGAGTGGTGAGGACCAAGTCCAACAGTTTGTTGACGGTTGGTTAAGAAGTTCTTAATCCAGTAGCAGATGGAAGAGGATAGTCCAATGTGGGAGAGTTCGTCAGCCAGAATGTCCGGTATCATAGTGATGAAGGCTGAGCTATAGTCAATGAAATGCATCCTCACGTAGTTCCCATGGTGCTCTAGGTGGCTCAGTGCTGTGTGCAGAGCTACGGCAATGGTGTCATCAGTTGGCTTTGCTCTGTAGGCAAACTGTTGAGGGTCAACTGAGGGAGGGATTGTATCCCTGATATGGCGGGCGACCAACTTTTCTAAACACTTTATGATCACAGGCGTAAGTGCAACAGGTCTATAATCATTCAGGCTGTCAATGATAATCTTTTTAGGGACAGGGATAATGGTGGCAGATTTCAGTTAGGATGGGATGATGGATTTTTTAGGGAACAATTGAAGATCTTTGTGAAAACACCAGTCAGCTGGTCAGCACAGGCTTTGAGCAACTTGTCAGGGCCAGCAGCCTTCCTGGTGTTCACAGTCCGCAGTACCTGTATCACTTTAAGTTCCTGAGACTCCAGAGTGGTTGGTGGTGGATGGGTTAAGACCAGGTCCGATATGTCAGTCTCAAAGCGGGCAAATAAATGGTTCAATTCCTCTGCAAGTGAGACATCTGTGTTAACAGACACATTATTATCATTGTGATTGGTAATATGTCGTATTCCCTGCCACATCTTCTTTGGGTTCTTTCCTGCAAAGTGCTCCTCAATTTTCCTCGTATATGTTGCCTTGGCCTTTTTAATGCCTCTCTTCAGCTCTGCTCTGGCAGCGCTGTATTCTACCTTGTCCCCTGACCTGAACGCGGTGTTACGGCATTTGATGAGTGCCTGTGTCTCACTGGTCATCCAGGGTTTTTGGTTAGGAAAAACCCTTATCCGTTTATTAACAGCGCCGTTGTCTGTGCAGTTTTTGATGAAGGAAAGTACAGTGTCCGTGTTGTCCTAGAGGTTTTGGTGTTCAAAAAGTACCCAAATGGTGCGGGAAAAACAGCCCTGAAGCTGAGAAAGGTCGTCCACGGACCACGTTTTTATTATCTTTATTTGTGGCCTTGTTAGCCTCTAGAGTGGTGTGTATGCAGGGGTGAGGGACAGGCAAAGATTGTCAGGAGTGGGTGGATTGCCTTTCCTGGCATGACGTCACGATAACTATCAGCTGTCACTAATTACGTGATTAGATTATTTTTGGTATTTAAGCATTGTGATTTTCTGTGGACGCCGTTGGATCGCCTGGTGTAGTACTGGTTTAGTTCTGGTTTTGTTTCCTGTTAAACCTCGTAGTCATTGCTGTTTCCATTGACGCCACGCCGCATGTTCTTTTCGTTTGTAATGAGTGGTCAAGCTAAGTTGTTGAAGTTATGTTACCCCGTTTATTAAATCAACCTACAAGAGCTACAGATCTGCCTCACCTTTCCATTTACTTCGGCGACTCTGCATCTGGGTTCAACTTCTCCACGATCCCGTCGCACTACGCGGCGAGATCGTAACAAAGATGGTCTGATCCAGCGAGGTGAGGAAGGGGTGAAGCTCTAAAAGCATGTTTGATATTAGGATAAACATGGTCTAGAGTTTTATCTCCTCTGGTGTTACACTTCACGTACTGGATAAATTTAGGCAGAACAATCTTTAAACATACTTTGTTGAAGTCACCAGTGACAATAAAGACTCCATCGGGGTGGTCAAGCTGCTGTTGGATTGCAGTCAGGTGCTTATTTTTTCAACAGAAACCTCATTGGTTAAACTGTTTGTGTTGGATCGGTTGAAACAAAATCCTCCAACCACAGCGGCCCTCCAGGACCGGTTTGGATACCGTGTTAAAGCGATAGAGGCTATCTATCCAATCGATTTCGACTCGAATGCCACACTGAAGTCGCACAAGGCGAATCATTTGTCAAAACTCGCATGATTCACAATGCAGCCAGGTTTCCGAATTCATCCGGTTTACAGTGCAGTTAAATCAAATGCCGAAGTAGGATGCGGAAGCTGTAGCGATGGTGTGAATTTTGAGGCATTTAAAATGGAAATTTGGTACTTTTCAAAAATGTTTAAAAAAAAACAAGTGACTAGTTTAGCTTAGACCAGGGGTGTCAAATTCAGTTTTGTTCGCTGGATCTATCTTGTCAACTAAATCTCATGTGGGTCAAACCGGTTTATTTTTAGCCATAAAAGAGTACCGTATTTTCACGACTATTCGATTCATCATATTTTTAGCCACAGTGTCAATAACGAGTGCTATGTCTGTATTTTACACACAAAAAGGACGTACCGTTCTTTTAGACGCAGCCAGGCATGGCATATATATTATTTATGGATGATTATCGAACCGTAATAGCACTGTCTAAATGCACGCTGCACCCGCACGCTAAAAACACGTTTTTAAAAAGGCAACGGAAGCAAGACTGAGTTCGGTTGTAATTTATTTAGCCATTATTCAATGTACTCACGTGATCATCACCCACAAAACCATCATCGTCTTTATTTTCAGTGTCCAAATTGAACAATTATCCATCGAAAATGCTGAGTTTAATAGTTTAATTGAGCAACTAGTAGCTACCTAGTGTTGATGCCGATCGCCAGGCCACAATCCATTGGGTGTATTGACAGAAAAAAACTATATCCCAGCAGTCACTGCGCAGTACTTTATCCATGGGAAAATAGTAGAGTCCGGGGCTGCTTGCCGTAGTTGTCCTATCGACTGATTTATTTTATTTTATCGTGATAATAATTTTAGTATTGGCCCATATATAAAGCGCACTGGATTATAAAGCGTCCTTTCTATTTTGGAGAAAATTTAAGACTTTTATGTGCGCCTTATAGATGTGAAAAAACGGTAACTTCCTTGCGACCATTGCTGGCGCTAGATCTATTTTGACTGAGATTGGTGATTGAATGAACATTAATGACACTGAAATGCTGAATATCCACAGCCAATGTAAGTGAAGTGGAACTCTATCATTGACAAGCACTGAGTTCATTTTGTGTCACATTTTGTATCATTTCATATTGATTTTGGGGGAATTTTCTGACTTTTTCTGTCTGTTAGCCTTGTTCTGTTGCTTTTGGCCATTTCCGGGTTACTTCCTTTTAGTTTTGAGCATTTTATGGTGCCTTGTTAGCACATTGGCTGCTATTGACGCTGCAGTTTTGCCTGCAGAGGGCGAATGAAAAGAATATGACTACGGATAAGAAATTGAGTAAAGTGCAGACACTCGGAGAACTCACAAAATTCTAGTTTTACAGTGCCTTTGTCAACAAAAGATTAAAGCATTTAATTGTGTATGTACAGTATAAATGAGCATCAAAGTCAGGCAGGAGTCCTCCTAGCGGGTTAGCAGATTTGACACCGCTAGATTAGACCAGATTTAGTTCTATAAACAATGCTACACATGACGACAGTGTACGTGTGGTGATAGAAGTGTTTTATTCAAGGTCTGCAATAGGAAGGGCGACCCTAAGATATCCGAATTAACTAAAAATATAAATTGAGTGACATGCCCTGCCGTGGGAACATCCTTTATGCGGACCTCCATAGCACAATGCGGTAAAGAAGCAAAGATGGTCAACTCTAAATTTGCAATAAAGCTTTTAACCATTGATATTGTGGCAGCTGAAATAAACTTTACCACTTCAAGAAACAGTGCTTGTAGTCACAGATTATATTTAACCCTTGAGTCTAAGCGACTTCCCTTCATGCACTGCACCACTCACAAAATCAGCTGTGATAGACTGTCTTACCTGCAGGGTAAATGACGACGAACACTATAGAAAATGTGACATTGTGAACACTGCTTCCAGTTTGTTTTTTGTGAAAAATATCCTGCAGCCTAAATGTGATCCTGTCAATAGGTCATGTTGAAGATGCCTCCTATTTAGAAATCTATTGTGTGCCCTCTTTTTTGAATTACAGTATGTATGCCAGTACATTTCAGTCCAAACCTATCGAAGACAAAGACTCTTTTCACTAGATGTGTATCTGTTGCCCATGCACACAGTCGCTTGCCTTTGGAGCATGAACTTATCTGGTTACCCGTGTGTTCTCAATCTCACATGCGATACAATTCCATTAACACAACAGTTCTCTTTTTTTTACTTCCAGTCTAGAGTTAATGAAACACTATAGGTTCCTGAAAACCACATTAAATTTGAAGATTCTTTATTCTTCTTTGTCTCCTAAAAAGGGAACTGAAATATATTGGGCTCCAACTGATAGTTGCAGGGGTTTACTTGCCCGATTTTGGTATGGGCAGGCGTGGGATCAATTCCCGCCCGGTGGGCGTATGATTGTGAGCGTGAATGGTTGTATGTCTCTCTGTGTGACCGTTTGGCGACCAGGATACGTTGTAGTCTGCCTTTCACCCAAAGTCAGCTGTGATAGGCTCCAGCGACCACTGCAACTATTGCAAGGATGCGCATTACGTTGTGATTAATGAATGACTGAAGGCATATTGCGTGAGACTGCACTTTGACTCTGAGTGTAGGATGGATAAAAGTAATTTCCTTTCCCTATTATGTTTGCTGCTTACCGTACAGGTATTTCCAGGTATTGATTTTAGTCAGCACGAAGAGGACTCCACAAATAGATTTTATAGTCAAGGGTATTTTAAACTGGACCTCCCTTGTTGTTAGGGCCTACCTTCGTTTTATCATCCTTTAACCATTATAGTGACAAACATGCACTCAACATACACACAGAATGCAATACCTTCAAGTCCACATGGAATTTGTGCCTATAATTAGTTTGGTTAATTTAGGTCCTTATTTATTTTGTCAATTGTGTGCGCACGCAGAATGTAAAACAGACCAAATGGTCAACTCATTGATACACACAAGATACGATACAAACTGCATCCGTTAACAGTACATATGAAAGATAAACAGAAAAAAAGGACTTAAGTATTAGTATACTCATCCCTCATCATTAAAGTAAAAGGTATAAACTACAAAGTAAAGTAAAAAGGAATGTATTAAGAAATATTAAAAAGGGTTTGGTCAGAGCTACTGCCACTGGCTTCCGCATGACGGCGCCATTTTGGAAAAAACAAAAACAGAAAAACAATATTTGGACAACGTCGGCGGGCCGGATTAAAAAGCCTAGCGGGCCGTAGTTTGGCCATGTCTGGGCTAACCTCTTTTTGCTCAAAACCACTCCCTTCTACTCTGCTCTTTTCTGGTTTGAAAATTCTGCATTCATTTTTAGAAGATCCCCTGCCAACCCCAACGTTCATGTGTTGATGCACCGACTGGTGTCATTAGTCTTCCGCCGTCTTCTCTAAATCAAGTCTGACTAAAATTCAGGGTGCAGGGGGGGGGATTTGTTGGCAGTAATGCATATGTCACATTGGCAAACGTTTAGCAACATTTTACAATCTTAAAGACACAGGAGGCGGGTAGGTGGTTGAGGTAATGTGATGAAGCCGTAATTAAACCAGATAAACACGCTTATATCGTTGCAGGGTGGGGAGGAAATCCATGTTTTGAACAGAAGGCTGTAATGTCAACCCACTTATGAGCCATCCCATATGTTCTAACTGGCATGGCTTTCCTACTCTTGGAATATTTAAAAATTGTTTGAATATACAGTACATATAAACTACTGTAGTACTTATTTGATTAGAATGCATTGCACATATGTAAATCTTTTTTAAATGAATAAATGTAAAACAAGCTGTTTTTAAAATATAACTATTGTCATGTCATTGCTTTTTTAAAAATGCTGATCAAAAATGTGCCAAACTCTTTCTTGAGGGTTAAATTTTCAATACTGTCATCCTTCACCACTTCGCACTGTCAACATTCGCGGTTTCAGTACATAGTGTTTTTTATATGTCCGAATCAAAAATGTTAAAATCCATGCTGAAACTCACAAGCAGAAAACATCGTCTTTCGTTTGCCACTGAGATAAATGACGGAAGACAGGGGACTGTCAATCAACTCGGCTCCGAAGAAGAAAAATGGCGGAAGACGGGACTATCTATCAACTAAGTCAAGACGATTGCTATATTCCATGGCAATGACCATGTTTTCATCAATCTCCAGGAACCATTGTTGCAAACTGCAAGCCATGTTGAAAGCTTCTTGCGATTTCTGAAAGTATTAAGGCCATGTTATTCGTTTTTATTGGTGTCATTGTTTTCGGGGAAATTAAACTTCCACTTCGCTCCCTCGCGCCGCCCAGCCATCAATTACTTATCCAGAGAGCTCTATTTTCGCACAAGATCACTGGCATCTGCCCCCTGCCCGAACTTAAATGGAAACTTAGAGATTAAACTCCCTTAGAAATTAAACTCGTGTATAATTTTGAGAGCTGGTTTCAACAGTAAACTCTGTTAGTGGTTAGGGTAGGGGATAGTGGTTAAGGTTAGTAGTTAGGATTAGGGTTAGGGGATAGTGGTTAAGGTTAGTGGTTAGGATTAGGTTTAGGGGATTGGGGTTAAGGTTAGGCTAACTGTTTGGCCACGACGTGTCCGGCCACGAATTGTCCATCGACTAAGTGTCTGTTCGACAAACGGTCTGGTGACGAAATGTCCGGGTACCATACTCTCCTCTCACAAAGCTCTATTTCTTAGTGGCAAACTGATAGGTTTATCCAGTTAGTATTCCCAAATTAACCTTTCAAAAAAGGAGGCATCTGAATTCATATCCTTTTATTCTTGTAAGAAGAGAATCGATCCACACTCGCCTCCGGTCAGATGATTCTGAAGTACCTGGTGTCTCTTTTGCTAATATATTCATAAGATTTAACAACATGCATCATCAAAGTCTAAACATTATTTAGAGTCTCATAACAATTTGTCTCAGTTCTCAAAACTATTGTAGGTCTGTCGAATCTTCCCAAGAGAGTTTCGATGTGAACCATCCTGGTAAGCCATGCTTCCCAAAACAAATCCACAGTTCCCAAGAGCTTGCTGTGAACCATAGTCTCAAAGTCCAGGTGTGAAGGAGAAGTGACCTCCAACAATGTTAACTTGGGAGCGAGCATTTCTTTTGCAAGAGATGTATTAAAATGCCTTGTATTAATGTCACACTTATAATAATGATGAACCTAACATTAAGAATAAGCAAAGCGTTCTTCATTGCAAGCACATATATAATACTCATTATATTTAAAAACAAATTTATAATAATGATAAACCTAACACAAACTTAAGACGGAACTATTTTTTTATACTTCAGAAAAATATCTGCGTCCATTTTCAGGGAAAATTATTTATTAAAAAAATAACAAAACAAGACAATTAAAATGCTGGCCGCCACAGTAATAAAACTAAACGGAAGAGGAGAGTGTGCAAAATTGCCGTTTGTATGTGACTTCACCCGTCAGTGGTACTGTGGTATTTTTGAAACAGCGAATAAAGCTGTTTCGTCTCTTCATGCTCTGCCACTGGCTGGCCACCCATTCAGGTTGTCTCCCGCCTTGTGCCCAAAAGCCAGCTTGTATAGCACACCCTGAAACCCCTGTGAGGATAAAACAGTTCAGAGAATGAATGAATTAATGAATAAACTTCCTTTTCATATAGTAACTTTGTCTTTTGCTGTGTGAGGAAGTAAATAAGTCGAATGCAGATTAAGCGTATGTCTACTGTGAATGTTTATGATCTCTGTCAGCAGACCTTCAATACCATCTATTGTTTCAATGGCTACAGGGCTAAAGGCCAATTTCCTGCCACAAGTCCGACCTTTAAATGTCCTTTTGTGACCTTTGCTGCCACTGCCATATAATCTCGACTCGAAAAAGGTGCCCCATTTTCTCCCCTGATTGACCATCTTTTTAGTTTTTTCTTTTGCTTAGGCCAGAAATAAAACAGGATTATTAACTATGCTATTTAAAAATGGTGACTGTTTTAAAATACATTATAATCTCACTCTTTAACTTTGTTACTTTGAAATGTTTGCAAATATAAAATGGTCTTTACAACTAAATAAGTGAAAGTTGTTAAAACGCACCTTACCCTTTGTGCAAATCTACAATATTAGTAGTTTTTAATTATCCAATGCTTGGTTAATTTATTTATTATCAGAGTGTAAGTTACATGTTTGCTTTTCACTGAAAACATTAATTTGTATAAAAAGTAAAGTGTTAAAGGATTAATTCGCTCCTGTTAACACTACAATGAGATGGGAGCGAGCACCAAGGAATTAATTTACTATGAAGTCCTTGTTTTGTCTATGTATTAGGAATTGTTTCATGTTTGCAATGTTGAAAAGGAATCAAGAAAATGTTCGAGTTTACTCAACAGCTTGTCAAAAGCACACAAACAAAATCACATTTTCTATGTGTCAGCATTAAAAAAAAGAAAAGTACCAACAATGTATGTTGGTCTATTCCAGATAGGTAATGGACAACATGAGGGCAATTATCCTTTACTGCTCTATGATATATAAGAAGTAGCCACAAAATCAAGTAGTCAATCCCGCTGAACATTGTCAAAGTTAAGTCATTATTTCATTTGAATTCTGTACATTAGGAAAGTCCACTACCACCAGTATATATAGCAGTGCTTCTCAATTATTTTCTGTTAGGCCCCCCCTAGCAAGAAGAAAACTATTCGCGCCCCCCCCCCCCCCCCACACTTCCCACCGTGACTATAAATAAAATCATTTTCTAAAATTGTTATAGGTACAACATGTGAAATGTTGCACTCTCACAAACATGACAGAAGTAACAATGAGAGCGCCACTGCCAACTTTTGTTGTGGATGCGCAATTACACTTTATACTAGTACGGCCAAATAAAATCCTGTTCCCCAGGGTTACACGCGCCCCCCCAGGTATCGCACCGCGCCCCCCCAGGGGGCGCGCCCCACTATTTGAGAAGCACTGATATATAGCAACCCCGAAAATACGTTATCACAAGATCTATTGCCCTGGGTCTCCTTAATATACATGGACTCATACATGTTTCGTCTTCATCACAGTACACAACATAGGTGAGGCCAACCCAATTTGCATCAACTTTCCCCCGTTGGTCACTAGCAGGAGGGCCCGGTTTCGTCAGTCCCACCTGCTTGTTTAGAACCAAAAGACAATTGCTGCGCTATTAAAATCAATTTTGAAAAATGCGTTAGATGAGAAAGGAACGTTTCAGTTACACTCATAGCACAAAAAAACGTGTATACAATTATGTACAGGTATGCTACAGAAGAAGTTCAGCACTTCAAATTAATCCAGCAAAATGTACGGATATGATATGAGAAGCAATTAAGAACTTCAATTTAATCAAACTAAAGCATCAGTAGGATACCAAAACAGCCCTAGCAGCTGCCGCTGATTCAGCCAATCGGCCTTTGCGAATAGCACTCAGCTACTTAGTCACCGAAAATCCAGCCGTAGGGTAGCGGCCGCCGCAGCTCCGGCCGACGCCGTGGGTACGAAAGGCTAATGCTCCGGCTAACGCCGCAGGCACGGGGCCCCGTAGCTCCGACTGACACCGCGGGCACGGAACACCGAAGCACCGGCCGACGGGGCTCGAATTTCTAAAAAAAATCCCCCTTCGCTGATCCTCTCTGCTGTTCAATTTGCCGACCAGGTGTCATATTTGAATAAGCGTAAAGTTGCACAGAGCTCGCATTTCTGATAAAATTCCACATTCACAGAGGCTCCCAGCCGCACAGAAAGTTCTATTTTCGGATAAAAATGATGACCACTGCCCGTTGCCCCCATTTTTTTCTTCACTGGTGAGTCCTCTGTCTTTTGCCATATTCCTAGTGGCAAGCAGAAGACAAGAGAGTGGCTTTCGCTTGCGAGTTTGAGCGTGGATCTTCAAATTTTTATGAACTTTCTTTTCTAGAAAAAATCAGCGATGTAATGAAAGTTGAAGCCGCGATATTCGAGGGATTACAGTATTTTATCCATTTTTGCCGCAGTACAATAAAGTGAACTCCGAACCACCAAAATATACTTAAAGCTTAAAGATTTTAGTGGTAAAATGCAGGAGATAGGACATTCATTCCTTCATAATGTAATGATGCAAGCCTATGCCAGCTGATTTTGGGAGAAAGGCAGACTACACTCTAGACAAGGAGTAGGCAAACCAGGTCTCGAGATCTCCGGTGGGTGCAGGTTTTGTTCCAACCGATCCAGCACAGACACTTTAACCAATTCGATTTCTGTAGAAAACAAGAAGCACCTAACTGCACTCCTCTGATTGCACTTGTAGGACACCGGGTTGGTGAAAAGGTGTCCTATTTAAGGGTTAGAAGGAAAACCTGCACCCGCTGCAACCCTCTGTGGAAGAGTTTGCCCATTCCTGCTCTAGACTGCCAAAGGGCACACAGTGACAAGTGAGCATTCACACTCACAATCGTACCGCCACTAGCAGGAATCGAGCCTGCGTCTGCCCGAAACAAAGTGAGCCGAGTGAACCACTACAGTAATTCCTCGATTATCGCGGTTAATGTAGATCAGACATGATCGCGATGAACGAAAAAACGCACAGTAGGGTCACCCATCTCATCTCATTTTCTTAACTGCTTTATCCTCATTAGGGTCATGGGGGTGCTGGAGCCTATCCCAGCTGACTTCGGGCCAGAGGTGGGGGACACCCAGCTACCTGGGTACAAGGAGACAAACAACCATTCACGCTCACACCCATACCTAGGGACAATTTAGAGCAGTGGTCTCAAACCGGTCCTCAAAGGGCCGCAGTGGGTGCAGGTTTTCATTCCAACTCAACAAGGATACCTTTTGCAAGTGCAATCAGTTAATTAGAGTCAGGTGCTACTTATTTTAAAGACAGCTGATTGGTTAAAATGTCGGCACTGGATCGGTTGGAACAAAAACCAGGACCCACTGCGGCCCTATGTGGAACCGGTTTGAGACCACTGATTTAGAGCATGTAATCAGCATACAATGCATGTTTTTGGAATGTGGGAGGAAACCGGAGTATCCAGAGAAAACCCACAAAGGTGGACGTTACCTGGATTTTAACCTAGGAACCCAGAGCTGTGAGGCTGATGCAGTAACCACTCGCTCCACCGGGCTGCCCCTGGTAACCCCTATTTAAAAACAAACAAACAAACAAAACTTCAGTGCTGAGTCCTAGTAGTAAGCGGAGGACTGGTGAGTGGCTTCCGCTTTTTATGAACTTGCAAGAAAAATGTAATTAACAAAAAAAAATTCACCCAGGGAAAAAAAATGCGATGTAGTGAAGCAGGGATAGCTGAAGCCACGATATTTGAGGGATTACTGTACATCACTAGGCGGCACGAGATGGGACATCTGAGCCATAATAATAACGTCAGTCGTCTTGACTGTCATTGACAAACACAAAATAACTATTCCTAAACACTTCTGTCATGGTTTCTGTCATTACATTTGTTTCCCCTACTATCGGTTTTCTACGCACACAGTGTCCTCGAAATACTAATATCTGCTTTCTGAGAATGCAAAAACAATAATGAGACATTTCAGGATCTCTCTATTCTGAACATTGTTGAGGACTATAGCGTAATTGCAACAATGGTGGTCTAGCTACAGATCAATCATTGTGGTTCCAAAAAGAGTTGACTGTTGCTTGCATATGGACAGCCAAATATTGATGATGTGGACTACTTGTCAGTTTGAAAGGATGACAAAATCGCTGCAGTCCCAGGTGGAGTACTTGTTATGATTGTACAAAGCAAATCACTTCAGCAATGCAACCTGTTTCAACAGCCAAGTATGGTGTTGATGTTGGTAATGTTAGGTCTTGAAGTGGAATTTTCATTTGGTTAACCTTTTCCTTCAAATTCAGCAAGTTTGTCAATTTCATTTTGCGCCAATTGTTCTCTTTCACTTCTTTCTCTCTTTTCTGTCTCTCTCTCTCACACACTATCTCTTTCGCTGCTCACACGACTTGGCATGCTCTCTGCTAATGTCTTGGGCTTCATGAACCCCCAAATCCCCCCCCCCCCCCAAGGGTTTTTTAAGGGGAACAAAGTGAATGAACTTTTTAAGCCTTCCCTTGCGTGGTTTTAAAAACAAAACAAACTTTTTTTTATTCCTTTGTACTTCACTTGCCCTTTTAAAACAAATTCAAAATATCTGCAAACCTTATTTCCCAGCCCTATCTATTATGGATGACCAAACCATAAAACATTAAAAATGTATGAATTAATTTAAGTAAAAGTAAAATGTCACAAATTCTACAGCATATGACTTGCTGCTGTTGGTAAATGTTAAAACAAACAGTGCTATACTTTGATGGATGATTTTATTATTTGAACTATTTTTTTATGTGTGGCTTGAAGATAAAACCATAAAACATTACACTGGTGACTGTCCAAAAGCTTTTTGTCCTAATCCTTGCATCCATCCTTTTTGAGAAAGACACTCAATGTAACAAAGGCAATAATAAGCAGGTAGCTTTAATGTTTTAGTATTTAATACAATGTGATTCACAAGTGTCCTACATTAATAAAAGGACATTTTCCTCTTGACTCCTTTAAAATCTCCATCGGTTATTTATTAGTGGATTGATCCAGTCTAGCTGAGCCCAGCAGAGCTGGACGCTTGCTACTCTCATCCTCTGCGCCTGGTCTCTCTCATTATACACATCCAGGGGGAGGGCACACGCCTCACCCTAAGCTCATCACTTGCTTACATCATCCATGCAGTAGAAGATGAGCATACATGCATGCTGAAGTGTGCTTCTTCACTTCGACTTAGAGCCTGTTCTGTTGTCAAAGTGACTGACAAGAGGAACCGTTTCACATGCTGCAGATGGTTCAAACCCTAGCCCAATTCAGCATCGCACTGGAGGAAATGAATGGAGGGAATCTCGGGGACGAGGGTGGCGGAGTAGAGAGGGAAGCTGGAGGAGAGAAACTCGTGGACAGAAGTGATGCTTTGGACCATTTCAGGAACAATAACAGGAATTTGAATGGCCATTGTGGTACAAGACAACATTCTAATAGAGAGGTACACTCACCTTTTTATGCATCTAAATGAAATGCTGTCGCACTTGTCGGTAATCTTTTTTTTAATGTTGTTTGTCGTGTTTCTTGTGTTATAAGGCATTTTTCTCAGTGGGACATTGTGTATATTGTCTCTTTTGACACCTTTCTTCTTGCAACCTAGAACTGGTTCATATTTTTACTTGTAATTTATTTTAAGGTTCACAATGCTAATACTAAAGATTATGCTTGAGACAGTTTGTTACACTACACATATGTGCAAACTAAACTTCTTCATAGACATAATGCAACCTCGGCTAATCTGTACACTCAGCCTCATAATCCACGTACATTGTTTGTGTGAGTGACTGAAGTTAATCTTTGTGGGGGCAGAAGAATATTTACAATATTCTCCCCAGATACTATAAATCTGTTTGAATAATCATGCTGTTCATTTTTTTGGTAACAGAAATAGAAAAAAAACATGTAGTTCTGATAGCAGAAAATACATTATTTTGTGCATAGAGCACGCACTGATGTTTTATAGTCAGTTTTTGCTATAACTTCCTCATGTTGCATATTATTTGGTATAGTTAATGTAATTTTATTTAACACTAACCTTTTTAAAAAAAATAATTGTATAAAGGGTGATATTGGGATTTCTATGGAGAATTTTGGCTTCAAACCACAGACACTAATGTGTGTCTGATAACCATGAATCATCGTTGAGTACGTCATAGCAGTCTGTGGCCTGCAAAGAGAAATTAGTGAAATAGGAGACACCCACATGCTATGACTGCAAAGTCATGTCACTCAAAGGAAGGATGCTTTTTATTAAGAACCAATTAAGAATGAAGACTCAAAGTGGTTATAACTATCTATACTGATTGGGCAAAAGACCAAGCACCCTGTTATTATTCATTAGCCAAGCTGAATGTTTGGATGTACCAGCTTTTATCCAAAAGAGTATTTTTGAACTACTTAATTGACAAACTTTAAAGGTTACCTTGACAAACTTTAAAGGTTACCTATGCAATCGATTTCAAATCGATTCGTCAGAACTTGTGACTCCGATGATTCACAATACACTCGTGTTACCAAATTCATCCAGTTTACAGTGCAGTTGAATCAAGATGGCAGAACCCGTAGCGATGGGGTGAATTTTGAGGCATTTAAATTGGAAATTTGGTATTTTGGGTATTTTTACAAAATGCTTGCTCCAAAAAATGTAAGTGACAATTTTTTATTTTTTTAAAAATATTTAGAGTTTAGGGAGATTTTGCAGACTCCCAGAATTTGTGTTGCATTTCCGGAAATAAAATGTGGAAATTCCAGAGTAGTTGGCGGCTCTGAATATGAAACCCAGAGTAATTTGTTTTCGTGTCACAAACAGAATCCTTTAAAAAATTATTAATGGTAAATATAGTGTTGATTATCAGGATTCTTTTGGCGCGCAATCCAAAGAAATATGTGAAGCTCTTTCTGGATACATCAAGAGGTATTTTTTTAGAGCTGTGCTAAATAAAGGAATCCCAAACCTTTCTAAAGCAAATGAACCATTTTTAACAGTTTATTATGACATCAGTAAACACTGTTGTAGCAGCACAGTGAATGCCTGTTTAGTTTAACACCTAACACATTTGAGGTCAAAGTTTCAATTCCCTGTGTCATCCAACCTATCTGTTTGGACTTTGAATATTCTTTCCGTGCCTTTATCGATTCTCTCCAGGTAACCAGCCCCTTGCTGATAGTAAGTTGGGTCAGTGTTGGAGCCTATGAATATCGAAATATTTTAGCCTCGGCAGTTCAAGATTCAAACCTTTTGTGGGGAAAACATAGTAAAAGAGGGTCACAAGAGACATGACATAAGAACACTTGGGGCTGTTTTGGCTGCGACTCTGGCCTAGATGTTGCCTTCCCTCTTAGATTGCTTGCTATTTTAACACGAATAGATGCACACAAACTTGACTCTTCTTTAGCTTAGTTTTTCACTATGATGTGGATGATGGCTTTTCTTCGCTTTCTAATAAGTGAAATCTAAATCTATGAATCCACCCCAATTTCTCCGCATAAAAGCAATGCTCGGACGTTTGGTCGCCAGTCTTTTGGTCGCCGCTCTTTTGGTCGCCGGTCAAATGGTGACAGAAAGTTTACTGTTGAAACTCAAAATTATATTAATAAGAGAGAGTTTTACATCTAAGTACTGTTGTAAACAGTAGATATTTAGATATTAAACTCTCATGAATATAATTTTGAAAGCTGGTTTCAACAGTACTTAGATATTAAACTTCTCTCTTAGATGTTAAACTCTCTCTCATGAATATAATTTTGAGAGCTGGTTTTAGCAGTGAACTCTCTGTCACCATTTGACCGGCGACCAAACGTCCAGTCACGTATAACAGACGCAAGTGAACCTGGCAGCATGTCAACACACCTGTTACTGTGTCTAAGGGGAAAAACAAAGTCCATCCAGCTGGTACTTTATCAGTAAAGTTCAAGTTTAAGGCTGTCCCAAAGAAGCCTGAGCGATATGAAAAATAATTATCACAATTAAAATATATATAGTTTTACCTCTACTTACGAAATTTCCACATTTCCACACCTATAGCCGCACTTAAGTCTCACCTTTTCTCAAAAATGGAAGGGGCGCCCATCAAGTCAGTGTGCCTTGTTTTTGGGCTAAATTCAACTTTTTGTATGCCCCTGAGCCCTTGACAGACTAGTTTCATTTCTTGCCGACACTTATGCCTACTTATTGCAATCAACGCAGCGGACGTTCACCCCAAAATAGCCTCTCTGCCTATTCTAAGCATTACGGCAACACATCCCAGACAAGTGGCAAGGCAATTGACGTCCATGTGCTGGTAGTGCTTTTAATCACTTTAACAAAGACGGGCAGGCAGCATTGCACAAGTTACGTAACAATTTGGAATGGATTGTCGGATGCCTGGGCCAAATTGCCGGTTAGCACTGTAGTTTAAGCTTTTGTCAAAGTTAGAATCACTATTACAAAACCCCACAGCGACAACTCTGACCCCGACAATGAGATGGAACCCAGCATTGTTGGCGCACTCGCCCACCTGGCCAAATCCTTTATGTCGGATACAAAAGTTGAGGACTTTGATAGATTTGTAGATGTTTGAATACTTGAACTCATATTTTCGCGAATACACATGTCAATGAAACAAAATCAAACTCACTTTAGCTCTTGTATGCTAGCATTTTGTTTTAATTTTGAATTGCCTTGTAAGGTGAAATGCATATTCTTGTTGTTTAATTTTGCCCATGTAATTTCCCCGCAACATTGTGAATTATACTCCTTTGCAATTAGTTATTTCCTTTTTTATTCTGCACTAATGTCATAATCATTACTAATTGGTAATTATACATATATTATAAGGTGATTTCAATAAATCTTTGAGGCTACTAAACAAGGTATTGGACCGAAGCCCAAAAAATGAACGAAAATAATACAAGCAATCTTCTGTGAAAAAAACAACGTGGCTGATAAATTCAATTATCACTTTGTCTTTGTTGGTAGTAACATATCTGGTGTGATTAGTCAGCCTCAGGACGTCTCTTTTATCAAGTACATATTTATTAGATAACTAACTACCTGGGATTCTTCTTCTTTAAAGATGGATATGAATCGATGGGAGTCTAGTTTCATGTTTTTCCTATTGCCTTGAAAATGAAATCTGGCCTTCCTATTTAAAGCTTAATTAATAGGTAATTTATTTGAGGTGACCATTTTCACATCCTACTGCCGGGTGGCCAACTGCGGTCCCCGAGAGCCCCTATCCAGTCTGTTTTCCATATCTCCCTCCTCTACCACACCTGAATCCAATGATCAACTCATCAGCAAGCTGTCCAGAAGCTTCATACCGATCCCGATTATTTGATTCAGGTGTGTTGGTGGAGGGAGGAGACATGGAAAACAGACTGGATAGGGGCTGCTAGGTTTATCATTGTTATAAATTTGCTTGAAATATAATCAATATTATATATGTGCTTGCAATGAAGAACGCTTTGCCTTATTTTGGATATTAAACATTACATATATGAACGCTTTACTTATTAGGAATGTTAGGTTCATCATTATTATAAATGTGACATTAATACAAGGCATTTTAATACATATCTTGCGAAAGAAATGCTGGCTCCAAAGTTAACCAAATCACCTTTGGAGGTCACTTCTCCTCCACACCTGGACTTCTTAAGACTATGGTTCACAACAAGCTCTTATGAACTGTGGATTTGTTTTGGGAAGCATGGCTTACCAGGATGGTTCACATCGAAACTCTCTTGAGAAGATTCAACAGACCTACAATAGTTTTGAGAACTGAGACAAATTGTTATGAGGCTCTAAATAATGTTTAGACTTCCGTGATGCATGTTATTTAAATCATATGAATATATTAGCAAAAGAGACATCAGGGTCTTCAGAATCATCTGACCGGTGGCGCGTGTGGATCGATTCTCTACTTGCAAGAATAAAAGGATATGATCTCAGATGCCTCCTTTATCGAAAGGTGAACTTGGGAATACTTGTTGGTAAACCTGTCAGGGGCTCTCAAGGAGTGGAGTTGGCCACCCGTGTCCCACTGTTTACTATGATGCTTCTTTTATTTATTCTATGATGTCAGTAAAATATTCTGAGTGACATTAAATATAGTTTGATAATGTAATTAAACAGATGACTTTCTGTTTTGTGCTCAGGACATGAGAAGGCATGTGATGATGACACTATTGGACACGGAAAGATCATATGTGGAGTCACTGCGCACTCTGATTCAGGTAACGCCAATCATTCAAATAATGCATAGCAGGAGATTTATATTTATTTGTCATGCTTTCTGACTATGATAAACACAAATATACTTCACTAACAAGTTGCCCGAATATATATTCACTCATTCAACCCGCTAATTTCCTAACCTCATTACGTGTCATTGTAGATTAGCATTAACAGTGGCAGCATATGAAAAGCCAATGTTCAACATCTGGTCTGAAAAGTATTCAGATGCCTTTGAAGAGTAAATAAGAAAATAATAATTCATTTTTATTCACTCACCATTTAACCTCATTTTGAACAATTCTATCCTTCTAACTGGGTGACTGCATTTGGAAAGGCCAAGGCTGTCTGGTTCAAAATAGCCCGATGAATTGCTAGAAAGGGGTCAGAACAATTCAATAATATATTTACAATATATTAATAGTGGATTCCCAATAATGGTAGTTACTAAAGTGCATTAAAGGTTGTGTGAAGTTGATTTGGACTAATCCAACTATGAGGAAATAAAAACATCATATTCAATACCGAAGAAGCTCAAACAATATGGATGTTATTTTAATTTTAAGGGGAAAAAAAGTTAAAAGAACACACACATTTGTTTTAGAGAAATGTGAAACATGAATAAATCAACTGTAGTTTTATGCTAAAGACACACTCATGGCCCGTCACGAATGGAAGAAATGAAACTACAAGGTTATCTGTAAATTATAATTGCTAATTATTCCAAAACAAATGGAGACACTTGAAAACGTTGTCATCAATCTCGAACACATTTTCCTAACTCAGTAATAACATCTCATCTCTCATCTCATCACTAGATGGTCTCACATTTAGGGATATGTAAAACAACACTCCACACATCATATTTTCAGGCTCAACATGTGCAATGGCATGGATTTTTAGTTGGAAATAAAATAACATTGCATAGATAATTATGAAATGCAATACATTCAACAAATTCAATTCCAGGTTTGGACCTCCTTTTGTAGAGATTCTGCCTGGGCTTGCATGGGTTGTTTCCTGTTTCCCCCCTCATCTAAAAAACATGCAGTTGAAACAATCATTTTAATGTGAGATACTCACACGCCATTTTAGATGTGTAAGGATTTTGTTTAGGTAATGAGCGATGTTTCATTAGGGACCTCTTGGCCCGAGGTTGACAGGTATGCGCTAGTACAAATCTCAGCCGTATTTATTTCCCTCTTAATTACACATCAACACACTTATGAACGCTGACACAGGCACTCAAGTGCAAATGTAATTTGTGATCACCCTGCTTTAAAGCAACATTTCCACGTAACCTCTTTGAGCATATATAATACAGTTTCCTACATGGACACTCACATTGCTGCAGTTGGTCCCCATATAGCCGAACGCGCGCTAGCGTAATTATGTGTGGCTTCAGGGTGATAAAATCCTGCTGTGTTCCCATGGCTACCCAGGGAAAGTGTTACCACAGTGACCGCAAACTGAAGCTGCAGATCCATGAAGGAGGCTGTGCTTGTTTTTCATTGCAAGCTCTGTCTTTAATGGAGTTTTAGGGCATACAGGGAGTTTTCGTGAATCTCTGTCCAGACATATGTACACATATGCTAAGAATTTTAAATTTCACAATAAATGTAGTTGATAAAGCGTTGCATTTAAATCTTATTCATTGAACACAAAGTTGTATGACTGGAAAACGGGGGATAGAAGGTTATCTGGCATCTAATAATGTTGATACTGTTGATTTTTCTGCCTGTCACTATTCCAGGGGTGGCCAACCCGCGGCTCGCGAGCCGCATGCGGCTCTTTGCCCGGTTTCATGCGGCTCTTACGTCCATATCAAAGTTTGTATTTGTGTTTTATTTTTATTTGCGTGTGCGCTTCGCTTGAGTTCAATACGGTATTTTCGTCCAATGCGCATGTGCTTGGGATGAAAATACCTCAAAGTTTCCCAGCAGGAGCAAGGTCATTTGAGTAAACGTTTTTAACAGAGTGGGAGAGCTCCCGTGAACCAGAAGCGACAATGAACGGCGTCGCGCACACAAAAAGTATCCCAAAGATCGAGCGTTGGCTGAAAAAGCCACACCCCCTGCGAGGCAGACCAAGGCGAGAGTGCTCAGCCGGGAGCAGCCAATAGGAGAGCGAGGTGTACACCCACGTGGTGGGCGCGCTAGTTAAAAGCCATTCATAATAAATGACAGCTCACAAGGAGCGAATGTTGCGCAAAAATAGGCTCTGATTTTATGACAGAAGTCCCACTAAGTAACATGCATAGTAAAAGAAAAATGCTATTGTAAATTATTATATTTTTGTTTGTGGACTTGGTTGAACTGAGAGTTTGTCTGTGTGAGACAGTGCACACAATGTTCATTGTTGATAATGACTGGCCTGTGCTGTTAGTACTGTAGGAGTCAATTTATATCATTACTATGCTGGTGTGTGACATTTACAATAAATCTGGCTGAGCAAAGGTATGTGTGTGATGTGGCTCTTTGCGGTAACACAGTAAAAAATGTGGCTCTTTGCGGTAACACAGTAAAAAATGTGGCTCTTGGTCTCTGACTGGTTGGCCACCCCTGCACTATTCTGTGCATCACTGGCATAGGGCAGGCCATCCATCCATTAAAAATATGTTTTCCAACCATTGCGCTGCGGGTGTGCCGCAGGAAATAATCTGCCAAGAATTCAGACATTAGAATATTCAGGGATAAAAATCTTAATATTACAATTTTATTATGCTGTTTTATTCATGTTGAAAATATTGGATGATAAAAAGTTTATATTGTTAATGTAGGCGATAGTTTCACTTTTTTTGTTTTAAAGACTTTAAGCTGGTGGTGTGACTTGAGTTTTTTGCAATTCAAAATGTGTGCCGCAGCTCAAAAAGGCTGGAATACATTGATGGTCATCCGCCTGACTTAAACGCGAGGAACATGGGATAAAACTGACTGGCGATCAGTTGAGGGTGTAGTCTTGAAATTTCGTCAAAATCAACTGGGATAGGCTCCAGCAACCCTGATAAGGATAAGTAAATGAATGTATTAATGACTCTTAGTTGGGTCGGGTTTGATTCTTCACATTTGCATAATGTGTAGTGTAGTCACACTGACCAGCTGGTGTTCTGACAAGTTGGGCTACCTCGTCAAAGTAAGTTCTTCGTTGCTCTGTCACATCCCAAAATTATGCATGGTAAGGTCAGAATTGATCAAACTCTCTAAATTTAATGTATTTGCCTGAATAGTTATTTATCTGCTTGTGACCTAACATTGGCTGGCAACTAACTCAGGATGTACTGTGCCTACTGCCAAAAGTAATCTGGACTAGATTCTAGTACCCCCACGACTCATGTGAGCACAAGAGGCACGGGAGATAAATGGAAATCTGAACGAGCATTTCATAGTGGTGTTTAAAATAGATCGGCAGTCTGCCTTTACTGTGGGTCATGCAAGCAGGTGGACTTCTTTGATGAAATATAGATTAAAGCTATGAAGTGAAGTTGTGAACTTTTTTTTATCTTTGCACCCTGAAGTGCCATGTACTGTAGGTGTGTCACAGATGAAGAGACTGATGCAAACACACAGGGGAAGTAAGTGGGTGGACTACTTTCAAGGGTATTTTTTGTCATTTCCTGCAGTCTCTTTACAGCAGATCTCCATCAATAATTTTGGGAAACTTTGACACTGTTATATATTTACGCAACGTTCAATTTTGTTTTTAGCTTTGGTTCAAAACATCTATATTTATGTTGATACTATGATGTTAGGCTTTTGTAGTTTAACTTTGATGATGATTTACTATGTATCGTGTATTTCAATTGATAATTCACAGGTTTTTTTCATAGTTTGGCCAGGAGTGAGACTTGTACTCGTGAACGACGTATATGTGAAATTATTAAAAGGATACCCAACTAAAACAATAATTTGATTGTATATTGTGCCGCTCACTAAACAGTGAGTGACCATTTAGACATTAATATTGTCAGCAGAAAAACAGGCTTAAATTTACTTCCACAGTGACAAATAATGGCTGGTTGTTAACTCAAAATCCTTAACAATCACAGTCTAATTGCAAAATTAAAATGGTGCATGTCAACAAACTAATTAAGATAACTTGCAAATAATGAAAAACTGGGACAGTAACTGAAGAAAATTATCACAAGACATGAACTTTATTGGGAGGCCCGGCGGATGAGCGGTTAGCGTGTTGGCCTCACAGTGGGGAACCTGGGTTCAAATTCAGGTTGGTCCACCTGTGTGGAGTTTGCAAGTTCTACCCAGGTCTGCGTGGGTTTTCTCGAGGTAGTCCGTTTTCCTCCCACATTCCAAAGACATGCATAGTAGGCTGATTAGACACTCTAAATTACTCTAGGTATGTGTGTGAGCGTGAATAGTTGTTTGTTTCCTTGTGACCTGCGATTGGCCGTCCACCAATTCAGGGTGTCCCTTGCCTCTGGCCGGGATAAGCTCCACCTCCCACGCAACCCTAGTGAGGATAAAGTGGTTCATAGAATGAGATGAGATGAACTTTATTGATATTCCTAGGTGGAAGGTATGAGGCAGTTCAATCAACACAATGAAACAAGACGAGCCAATGAAAGTAAAGGTGCTTGATGAGTTTTCATTTGCAGTCCCCCTTCAAAGTACGCGGCCCCTACAGAAACCCAGCTCAATGGGGGTCTCACTAAATGAGTTCCCTGCACATAATCTCATGTTTATTTTATACTCCCCTCTCACTGAACAACGTCACCGGAAAACCCTCTTGGCTAAAGCCCGGGTGCGACCATAACCTCAGTATCCCCCTAAATTCCGCCCCAAGTGGCATAGAAGGATTTAGAAAGATAATTTAAAATTAGGTCATTTAGACAAGAAACAAAGTAAATACTTTCTTAAATTTATGAATACATGGGTTTATGATTTAAATTGAAGTAACACAAAAAATATGTAAGTTTGTAAAATGTATTTGTTAAATTTGATTTTTAATTTCATATATGATCATCTGAATTTTTTCACATATGAAACTTTTCATCTCGCAGGGCTACATGCGCCCCCTCAAACAGCCAGATGGGGGCTCAATTGTTGACCCGCTGCTGGTGGATGAGATGTTCTACCAAATCCCAGAGATCTTGGAGCACCACGAGCACTTCCTGGAACAAGTAGATGGATGTGTCAACCAGTGGCACGAAAGACAGACTGTTGGACACCTCCTCACTCAATCTGTGAGTATAACTGGCTATAAATGATGCCATTTAGCACCAATTCAGCTCATCTTTTAAATCTATTTTAATGAGAAAATTCATATATTCCGCGGGGTATTATAAAGTGCATCATACTCTTATTTGCCAGAAAAAAATCTTTGAAATAATGTAATTGATTTCATGATGACATTCTGTTCATTAGAAATATTAAAGTCACAAATGTGTGTTGGGCACATCTGTCCACTCCTAGAAATTTTCATTTTGTCATGTGTCTGATTTTTTTTTCCCTCTCATTTTTTTATTTTGTTTTCAGAGACTGAGTGTATGAATACAGAGCATGAGCAGAGCTCCTTAAAAAATGTTTATTTTACAAAAAGTAAACATGTCAACCCTATATATGCGCTAAGTTGGTCTCTCTATCTCTCCCTATTCTTGGAGAGGAAACATGTCAGGGTAATATGTGTGATTATGTTATGTCCACAAAAATCCATTTCTGTCTGAACTCATTTTTAAAATAACAAGCAAATGGTTTTTCAAATCAAAAGGAATCCGAAGGCAGTTCCAATCTCTTGTGTGAATGATATTTTCTACATTTTTGAATGCACACAAACCATGATGTCCTCTTTCTCTTTACCTCAGTTTTCCAAAGAGACTCTGGCAAATACGTATTCAGCATACATTGACAACTTTCTGAATGCCAAGGATGCCGTAAGAATAGCAAAGGAGGCCAAACCAGCTTTTCATAAATTTTTGGAGGTAATTGTAAAGCCAGTGAAAGTTTACTGCAATTGTTATTGTTGTTTTTTAAGGGATATTGTCATTATTTTTGTATGTATATGTTATACATTGGTGAAACATATTTCTGCAACAAATGGCAAATAATAAGGGATGCACCAAAAATTGTTGACTGAAAACTTCAAGCTGAAATGTGACTGAAATGTTGCTTAGTGCACTCAAGCTGTGAATGAGGACGTGTTGGCTTGAACAGCAACTGCGTCACTGACTCTGCCACCTTTAGGTCTTATCTATGTTTTTATTCTTATTATTTTTATTTATTCATCACAGGCAGTTCTATTTGCAAAGATCTGCACCAAAGCTAAAACTGGGGGTACCGATTTTTCCAGTTTTGGAAACTGATTTCCGCTTTTGCATAAACTCCGTGCTGACTAAACTATGAGGTAGCACAACTAAATTCAATGGCCACTCCAAGAAAAAGAGCTTCAGAATGATCCCCACAAATACAATCTCTAAACAAAAATAACGGCAAGAGAAACCAAAAAATAATTTACAAATTGGCGGGGACTGGCTCTTAGAATAAAGAGCCGATTAGTATTGCGATATAGAAAATACTTTAATCTATGGTGGGTAAAATTAAACATATACGTACTGTTGTTTTTAATCCTATTTTATGTTGTGCATTGTTGAAATGTACGTTATTTTTCGGAATATAAATCGCATCAGAGGATAAGTCACACTAGCCAAAAAGTGCTAAATGAAAAGTATAAAAACATAAATTGCACTGGGGTACAATACGCACTTTTTAGGGAAATGTATATGATTACATTCAAATCAAAGAACAGACGTCGCATAAAATGTTGTAGAATAATAAAAATAACCTATCTAGCTCAACACGATTCCTCTTATTAAGCGATAAAAAACATACAAATGCAACATGGCACATATTGAGTCACATATGGTGCATTTAAAAAACTAAAATTTTTCCCAAAGTAGATGGGGTGCCAAATCAGTACACACTAAATTCAAGATTCTGTAGATAGCGCTGTATGACGCTGACAGCTTGACTGTCTGGGTGCATTGCTTGCTGACTTGCTGAGAAGGCGGACGTGTGAAAGGGCAATGCAAATGTGCATATATATCATGCTTGAAGCATGACTATTAGCAGTCGATGATGACATTGTCGTCTGCTACCAGTAACCGATACGATCCGGATTAGAGCTGAAATGGGTAAAACGAGATCGGTTTTACAAAA
The DNA here is from genome assembly GCF_051989575.1 of Stigmatopora nigra. Taxonomy (NCBI): domain Eukaryota; kingdom Metazoa; phylum Chordata; class Actinopteri; order Syngnathiformes; family Syngnathidae; genus Stigmatopora; species Stigmatopora nigra. Next base: position 13,101,579 of record NC_135515.1, read on the forward strand.
ACATTAAAAAGTTGTTATACAGCGTATAAAATACGTGTGTGTACAAGTTCTCGATATGTCAAAGAAACAGAACACTTACGCTGCCACCTGGTTCAATTTTAGAGTAAATGAATCTACCATTCACTCTTCAAGAAGAATGAGGCTATTAATAAGACATCTTCCATCACTTTTAGTAAGACAGCAAAGATGGTTGTTAGATCTCACAATAAGACTTTCCTCTGTCTGGAAGATACTTTAGCCATATTTACAGTCAACTGCCGAAAGAAGAAATAGCCTTGGATCTGTTCTTTGAACCTATTTGTACGGCTAAAGTTTAACTGACTATACAAAAAAAAATGTCCACTGAACGCCAATGTACATAGTACAGCAGGCATAGTGCACCCCCTTGCGGTCTACTGTAAAGATATGACGCAGAATGTTATGTGTGAATTTCACACATAAGACGCAGTATAAATCTTACCCCCGGCCGCCAAAAAAAAAGTGATTTATAATCTAGAAAATACAGTAATATTAATTGAAGATGGTAGAGCTGTGAACTTTGCATTCCCTCATATCCCTTATGTTTCCCTTTCTAAAGCAAAATATGCGTGAGAACAAAGAGAAGCAGGCCCTGGGTGACCTGATGATCAAACCAGTACAGAGGATACCTCGATATGAACTCTTAGTCAAGGTGATTTCTCTCACAAGATAATTCCAGTTGCATGCATCACATTGTCTGTTTGGCAAAATCTGATATGGCGTATAATGTGTATAGGACCTTCTGAAACACACCGCAGATGACCACCCGGACTACTCCTTCCTGTTGGATGCACAGAGGGACATTAAGCGGCTGGCAGAAAAGATTAATAAAGGACGCCGGTCAGCTGAGGAAGCAGAGAGAGAGGCCAGGGTCATCCAAGAGATTGAAGCACATATAGAGGGAGTTGAGCATGTGAGATGTTTATAGTTTACCTGCATATAAAAACGTTTTATATATGTATACATATATATATATATATATATATATATATATATATATATATATATATATATATATATATATATATATATATATATATATATATATATATATATATATATATATATATATATATATATATATATATATATATATATATATATATATATATATATATATATATATATATATATATACATATATAAAACACATATATACACATATATATACATATATACATATATACATGTCTAAGTGTCTGTGTGTGTGTGTGTGTGTGTGTGTCTACATGTCTACATGTCTACATGTCTACATGTCTACATGTCTACATGTCACACATCTGCACATACACACATACACACATACACACATACACACATACACACATACAATACACACATACACACATACACACATACACACATACACACATACACACATACACACATACACACATACACACATACACACATACACACATACACACACACCCACACACACACACAGACACATACACGTGTTTAAGTGAATGTATATGTGTATACGCGTACACGTGTATATGTGTATACGTGTATATCTGTATATGTGTATACGTGTATATGTGTATACATGTATACATATACATACCTTTCTCTTTTCTCTATGCTTTTAGATATTGAATCCACAAAGGAAGTTCATTCGGCAGGAGATGGTTATGGAAGCGGTAAAAATTGTGTTTTTCAATTACGTTGTATGTTTGCCTTCTGTAATTTTTAACGAAAAGTACCCCATCAACAAGTTACACATTACAAAAAACGAATCAGTACAATTTATCATATGTATTTTGCAAACCAAAATTGCTGTGCAAGACTAACCGAGATTGTTATTCTTGCAGAAGACAGTGGGTGGGAAAAAGGACCGATCTCTCTTTCTCTTCAGTGATCTGATCATCTGCACAACACTTAAGAGGAAGTCTGGATCATTGAGACGCAGCTCCATGAGCCTGTATGAGTTTAAAGACACATGCACAACCACACAGCTCTCTTGTTTGGTAGAGTAGCAATTTCCGCCATATAATACTAAACAGAATTAACATTAAAAGGAAAAGACAAGAGCTTGTATAAATGAACTTCATGTGAATTATGATTTCTCAAAGGCTTTCAATATGAAAGTCACACATTTCTATAACGATGATAAGGACGTTTTCAAAACATAATAACGGATAAGGAATGCATGTACTTTTTGGGCGGGCTCGTAACTTGAGTATTTTTCTTATCTCGAGGAACTCAGTTGCTTATAAAAAAGCTTTCGTAAGCTGCAAATTTCGCACCTAGAGGCATTCGTTATTAGAGGTAAGACTGTATTTATATTTATTTACATATTTGGTTCCCTCTAGTTTTTAATTATGGTGCTAACGGTTACCTTTAGGTGTTTTCAATGTTTGAGTATCTTGCATTTGCCAACACAGTATACTTACTGTATGTAGTGTAGATATATAGCATATTATTGTATATTGTATACACCATGCCTTAATTGATTCTTTCCACGTCAATCATTTATAATTTGCCTGAGGTAAAGGAGAGGAATGGATGCCACTAGATGGCTGTAGTTGCCTTGGACATACAGATTCATGTGTTATTCAGTGCTGATTCCCCAGCAAAATCATAGCATGGCTAGAAAAATGAACAAAAACAGCAGGTCAGCTTATAATGAATTGTGGGCTTAGTGCATTCCTTTAAAGATAAAGCATTCTAATGATGTATAATACTCTATGTTGACCAATACCTGAATGAGAAAATTATCTTGGATAGTTGCAGCATATCACATTATTTGTCTTTTGTATCTCAGGTACTCTGCAACTAGTGTGATCGATACTTCAAGCAAGTACAAATTTCTGTGGAAGCTTCCTCTTGAGGACGTGGAGGTGGTGAAATGTAAGGATTTTTGTCTTCATCATAAAACCACAGATTTCTTGTTCTCAAAAGAATGAAAAATAATTGCATTGATTTGAATTTGATTGATTGTTTTATCCTTAGCTGCAAAAGGTTCTATTCAGACAACAAACAAGGAAAATGTCCAGAAAACAATCAGTCGACTCGACGAGGATTTGAGCATGCTGGGTCAAATCAGCAAACTGTCAGAAACCCTCAGCTTACCACACCAGGTTGTGTGCATATATTCATACACTTGAAACAATTTTTCTATTTAGCTTTTTCATGGTGATCTTTTTCCTATCTCCTAGACCCTCGATGAGGTGATCAAGGATCTGATGACCTCTGTGCACAAGGAGCTGTCAGAAAAGCAGTCTTTGGCCTTTAGTATGACCTTTCTGCCCACGAAACTAGAATTCACCACCGTGTCGGCGGAGAGTAGCTTTGTCTTTGAATTTACGTCACCTGATGTCCGCTCCAACTTTGAGCAGGCATTTGAGGAAGCAAAGACGAAACTGGGTCAGTTGCCTTTTTCTTACAAGAAAGAGAAATCTGGCTAAATATATGTGCTTCACCTTGGTTTGTCTTGATTGTTTAGCTATGACTAAAGATCAGTGGGACCCAGAGTTCCTGAAGGCTATTCCTATTATGAAGACAAGGAGTGGAATGCAGGTGAGTGGGGAGAAAGCTATTTTATGCTTAAATGTTGCTTATACATACCTGTCAACCCCAGCCAATTGCTCCCCTTCTTGATGATTGCATTTCCCCTTATTAAACGATACAAAAAAACTTCCAAATGCAACGTGACACATATTTACTCACATAGAGCGCACATAAAAGTCGAAAATTGTATCCAAAGTGGACGGCTTACTGACGCACTACATTTATATAGTGAAAAGGTCCAACAGAAGAAAGGGGAATGCACGTGCGCATATCATGCTTAAGGCATGAAAATACAATTATAGCATTCGGCGATGGCGTTTTCCTCTGCGACTAGTGACCGAGACGATCCGAATTAAAGCCAAAATGGGTAAAACAAAATCGGTTTTACAAAAAATGTACTTAAAAACATCCCGTACAAAAATTGTTATACGGCTTACAAAATTTGAAATGACAAAAAAATTCACAAAATATGGGAAAAACTTATAAGTTGTCAACTATGTAATCATGTCTTCACAAACAATCTCTGTTCATGTACTGTGTTGTTTGTCTGGTTCTAGTTTTCATGTGCTTCTCCAAGTCACACCAGTCCTGACAGTGGATGTGAAGTATGGGTTTGTAACAGTGATGGATATGTTGGTCAGGTATGAAGCTCGAGCTGACTATTATGAACTCGGTTTTACAATGCAGTTTTTGTTTGCGTATTTTATTTGCTCTGCTTTGATCTTCACATTGTTATGATGTCTCTTTATTAGGTTTGCCTGTTGAACATCAAAGACGAGCCCACAGTGGAGGCCTGTATTGCCGTCTGCTCAGCCAGGATCATCTGTATTGCTGCTGTACCTGGGCTGAAGGGCAGGTCAGTAAACAGGCATGCCCACGCACACATGATTTTTATCATAATTGCTTGGGCTTCATTTCATTTCCATTTTCAAAGGGAGTGTGGACCTGAAAAAAACCCAACACCCACAATACCTGACCACACTCGACAACAATTCCATCTTTCCAATTCACAATCCTCTTTGGAACTGACCAGGCAACTAACAGGTAATTCATGAACTTTATTCACTTTCCCCAGGCTTATATTGCCCCACTCACCCTTTAAAATTTGTTTATTGCAAGATTATGGAATCCAAAGCACTGCGATCCTTCACCACTTCGCAGCTTCAGTGCAACACGTTTTTTTTTTTTTATCTGAAGTATAAAAAAAGTTCAGAAAAATGTCAAAATCCACGCTACAATAGTGTATACCAGTGGTAGGGAACCTATGCCTCGGGAGCCAAATGTGGCTATTTCAATGGGTGCATATGGCTCTCCAATAACTTGTGAGGTAAAATATGGAGACTGCCGGTGAGAGAGCTGAGTGCCAACCGCACTATTAGGAGCGTCACGTCGACGCTGTGGCCCGACACTACGTCTAGCGCAGCTTTAATCATATTTTTTAATGAGACTTTTTTGCACGCATACGTCTCATTGATTAACAACAGTGTAACAAGGTTGTCTAAAGATTCAGGGACATTTTCTACTTTAAAATCATGAAATGACTACACATGTTCATGTATTTTTTTACTTTCAAATGCTGAGTATGGCTCTCAAGTAAAACCATTTCAAAATATGCATTGTTTATGGCTCTCAAAATCTGGCGGTCGAAAATATTCACATGTCAATGATTGGTCAAAGTTGTGGAAATAGTGCCAAGAAAAGCAGATGAAATTTGAATTTTGAGTACAATTGACGGGGATTGTTCGAATTCACAATAACACTTAACAACATTTAGAATTATTACGAGATGATCATGCCAACTTAAAGTCTTATGTGTTCTTCTGTCTTTCTGGACCAGGTGCTGAGGTGCTCCCATTTGACAGTGATGACACAGATGATGAGGAATCACCGAGCCCTTCATCCACTCTACAAAGTCAAGCTAGTCACTCCATCACATTCTCCTGCTATGGCAGTAAGTTAAAAAAATGTCTATGGTGGAATATTACACTTGTGGAATTAATTACAGTGGTACTTGAAGATACAAGAGTAATTTGTTCCGTGAGTGAGCTCATATGTCGATATTCTCGTCACTCAAACGAACGTTTCCCATTGAAATGAACTGAGAACAATTTAATTCGTTCCAACCCTCTGAAAACACCATAAACAGGATATCAGATAGGATTTTTTTTTATTTGTTGTAATTTGCCATCTAATAACAAAGTATCAAATAACTTGTGGTATAATAGTATACTAAAATGTGTTTAATAGAACTAAAATTAGACGGATTTCATGGAGGGTATAGAGAGAGGGGGGATTTGCCCTGGTGAATCGTAATATAACATAAACAAATTTAAATGAACTTGGATTACATACGATACAAACATTCAAAAATAAATTTTATCGAACCTTACACTAAACTTAATTCTAATTTTGTTTTACATTTTATACCTTTCTTCTCCCTGCCGGGTTGGCTCTGTTTGCCCGCGTCCACCCTGAGTTTCAGATGCAACCTATCGATGGTAGTTAGCTTTTGTATTCCCTTCAAAATATTCCAAAAATGATGCACACAAATGTCCTCACAATAGGATAACACACGACCAGTTGTCAACGAGTAGTAAATATAACTCATATATCGCCTCACCATTTGATATGACTTTCGGGGGAAAAAAACACTGAAAAAATGCAACGCAGAGACATTACACGAGGCAGTTGCGGGGAGAGAAACAGTGGCCATGATGTTCTTATGAGCACCATCTTGCGTCCGCTGTCTGCTCGTATATCAAAATTTGTCACGTATCTCAAGGTAAATATTTGCTCGAAATTTTACTCGTATCTCGAATTTCTCGTTTGTCGAGGCACCACTGTATTAGAACACCAAATACTTAACCCTTTTCAGTACAGTTTACAGTGGATATCTGTTCAAAAGTTTTCATGACCTTAAGTTCTAAGTAATGGTCCACATGCCACCAAAAACATATTAGAGCAAAAAAAAAACATGGTCTAGACCAGGGGTGCCAAACTCCCTTTGGTCTGCGGGCCAAATACATCTTAATTTGAGATCAAGCGGGCCGGACCAGTAAACTCATTGCAAAATTACACAGAACTCACAATGAGCCCAATTTTTTCCTTTGTATTAGTCACTAATACTAATAATTAGTGCAAAAAAATGAGGAAATTATCAATATGTTTATTAACAGAATTTTCCTTTTACATTATGAACAATATATTATGAACAAGAGAATTACATAACATAAATAAATGTCAATTCATGTTGTCTGCACATACTAAAACACTGCGCCCCGTAGCGGATAATATAAGAACTACAAATTTTAAAGAACATTCCTATTTTTTTATACAATGCAGCTTTCTTCCCCGAGCCGTACCAAACAACCAGAGGGGCCGGATCCGGCCCACGGGCCGTATGTTTGACACTACTGGTCTAGACCAAATGTGTCAAAGTGGCGGTCCGGGGACCAATTCTGGTCCGCCGCATCATTTTGTGCGGTCCGAAAAAGTAAATCATGAGTGCTGACTTTCTGTTTTAGGATCAAATTAAAAGGAATAGTATAGATCTATATTAAATTTCCTGATTTCCCCCCTTTTAAATCAATAATTGTAATTTTTAATCATTTTTTTCTGTGTTTTTAGTTCAAAAATGATGTCAAATCAAAAAATATATTAAAAAGCTCGAATACACATTGTTTTAGATCTAATAAAAACCCTGAATATTCAGCCCTTTTAATCCAGTCCATTTAATCCAATCGTGCATATTTTTGGGTTGTGAGTAAACCAGCGAACCCAGGCACAGAGAGCTCATGCACACTCAACATTAGAGGCCTTGAGCCCGGGATTTAACCCTTGATTTCAAAACTTTGAGGCGGACATTCTAGCTACTCTTTTGCCATGCCATTTTGGTTCTACAAAAACAAAATTAATCTTCATATATACATAAATAATATGTCTGTATTTTATTGAGTTAAGGTCATCTTTCTTTTCCAACTTGTACAATTTCACAGCTTGGCTTTATTTTTAAATAGAAATACAAAGTTTGAGACATAAAATTATCTTTATGAGAACAAATATGATTTGTTGCTAATTGATGAACTGATCGCATGTGTTTGCAAACATGTATCAAGCGAAAGCACATTACTTGAACTACTAGTACCACATCACTGGAGTAGATAAAAACATGATGATGATGAGTCAGTTTTATTTCATCCTCACCATTTCTAATCTTTCATATGCCTGCAAAAGATGAAGAGGCTCCCTGCTCTAAGGATTTGGCGACAGAGACCACCAGCAGTGAGGAGGAACAGGAATTCTCTGTGACAAGCTCCTGCTCAGCTCCAGGTTTGGTGGCAGTAGGCGGAGGATCTCGTACTAACACTGAAAGCTCCATGGATGGCCGTGCCATGCGCCGCTCCTCCCGGGGATCCTTCACCAGAGCCAGTCTCGAAGACCTGCTCAGTATTGACCCAGAGGCCTACCAAAGCTCTGTATGGCTCGGCACTGAAGATGGATGGTGTGTGGTTTTATTAATAGTCAGGAACACTTTGAACAACCTAAGTTTTGTCAATTCATGTTAAATATTGTTTATTTTACTGGCAGCATACATGTATACCAGTCCTCAGATAACATCCGCAACCGTAAAAACAGCATGAAGATACAGCACGCAGCTTCCATCTTGTGTATATTGTAAGTGTCTCTCTACTCTATTTTTACATTATTATTAATATGTTAAATACATCTTTTCGAAGCTACTCGATCTACTACCTCCTGATACATATTACCACCTGCAGGATTAGCCAAAAGTAGGACACTTTCATGTATTTCCCTTTGATCATCCTTTCCTTTCTTTCAGGTATTTGGACAACAAAGTGTTTGTGTCATTGGCCAATGGTGAAGTGATTGTCTATCAAAGAGAAGCAGGTAACTTCAAAAACTGACCATAACGTGTGAATATTGCCAAAAACTAATGCAATGTAATGTGTTGTTAAGTGTTTAATTTCACAATTGCATTTGTATCCTAAAATTTTATCATATTGAGGGACAATATCCAGTTCAAAAAAGTAATGCATTCTTATCCTGTAAAAAGATAATTACATGAGAAGCTCCTGGAAATCAAAATGTTTTTAAATACAGATGTAATATCTGTATTGATGTGAGCTTTCAACTCTCAGGTTGTACTGTCTAAATCACAAAATGTAATTGACAATTTGTATTCTAGTATTCGAAAAATCCAATAAAACCAGTAAATCTTCAACACATCAGTCAACTACTCACAAAATAGTTTGCAACCCATTAAATACCCATTAAAAGGCTATGTGTAAAAAGACCTTACTGTTATGAGTATTAAATTTAAGACTATCACTACTAACCTGCAGGTAGTTTCTGGGACTCACAGTCTTCTCAGACATTAGTCCTTGGAACACCGAGCAGCCCTGTCACCAAAATGGTTCCAGTTGGAGGAAAATTGTGGTGCGGCTCGCAAAACCGAATTCTCATCATTAACTCAACTACACTGGTGCAAGAGGTAAGACCAAAGATAGACAGTGATTAGAAATGGTCATTGATGACTGAATGGTTTTGCCTATGTTGGGCCAGCATTGCTTACAGGTTGGGACAGACAGCAGCCGATGTGTGACGTGCATGGTGGCTTATGGTCAAGGTGTGTGGTTGGCCCTGCAGGGCAGTGCGCATGTTAAACTATACCATTCTCAAACATGGGAGAACCTGACGGACGTTGATGTGGCGCCAGCAGTTCACAAGATGCTTGCGGGTAAGTGCAAAAAGAATGTAAATCGGGGGTGTCAAACATACCGACCCGCAAGGAGGCTCAATCAGGCCCCCATAATAATTTGAAACTGAAAAAAACGCATAAAATACGTGGATTTAATCTTTTTAATTAAATGCAATTCAAGAATTATCTGCTTCTGGCGCACTCTTTCTCCATCTGCTGTTTTTTGACAATGTTTCTACCCTGCTCTCTACCTGCACACTACACCCTCATTAGCAAAAAGGGCGTTATCAAAAAAGAGAAAAGTAGATAGTGCAAAATTTGCCAAGAAAAATTGATCCGAATTGCTGGCGGGTCTGAGGAAACAGTAATCAACTTTCACCTGAAGCTGAGAAGTCAGTGAAGCCGCGATAAAAGCTACCTAATTGCCAGTGAAATAGCATTAGCATCAAAGCCGTATTCTGATGGTGACTTTGTTAAAAGATGCATGATGAAGGTGTCTGAACTTGTATGTTCCGAGAAACAGAAAACTTTTGACAAGGAACATTACAGCATAGAGGATTTCGGAACTATCGGCAGATTTAGATAGCCAATTGAAACAGAGAGTCATGTAATTTATTGCATTTTCCGTTGCAATTGATGACAGTAGTGACATCACGAACGTGGCTCAACTGGTCATATTTACTCATGGTGTTGATGAGACGTTGACTGTTAATGAAGAGTTTGTTAAGAAACAGACGAGAACATTTTTGGGTTTATCGTTGCTGCATTGGAAAGAGTTGAAGTGGACTTGTCCCGTGCTGTCAGCATGGCTACAGACGCCGCACCAACCATGATCGGGTAAAAAGTCGTTGTGACAAAATTCAGAGAGAAAGTACAAGCCCTTAATGGAGGAGATTGACATTTCGCTGTATTTTGCACCCGGAGGCATTGCGTTGTAAGTCCTTAAAAATGGACCACGTCATGGAGGTGGTTGTTAGCCCTGTAAATTTCATCCGATCCAGAGGTCAGCACCATTGTCAGTTTGACCACCTTCTCAGCAACAGCAACATTTCACACAGGCTGCCATACCACACTGAATTGAGGATGGTTAAGCCGAGGTGCTGAGTAGAGGCATTTCTTTGATGCCTCATCACTTTGATGGCATCTCATACATCCCACTCCAGAGGCTAGCAAAGCCATAAATAAAGAAAATAAAAACATGGCCTGAGGACCCCCTTTCTCAGCTGCAGGACCTTTTTTCCCGCACCATTTGGGAACTGTTTGAACACCACAACCTCCAGGACTACACGCACACTGTACTTTCCTACATCAAAACTGTACGGACACTGGATCCAAGATGGCGGCGCACATCGGTGCAGGGGCTTTTTGCTCTCCAGTTTGGTGTTTGTTTTCCCAGTCTTATCGTTATTTACGAACATCTGCGAGGCAAACATTTTTTTCAGTCGCCAGGATTTAATTACTCTCGGTCTGAGATTCAATATATCCATCACAACAGATGACCAACGAACCTACAATATCCCAGAGGACATCTCGAAACCACCAGGATTTCCGTGGATATTCATGCCACTCAGAGTACGATGGAGGCGGCAAAGGGGAAAAAAAACGTGTCTATACACAACGACTGGTGCTGCAACAGTAGGGGGAGACAAAGTTGGAAACCTTCACATGGTGTCTCCTGAGAGGCCGCTCGCCGCGTTTTTCGAATTCCAACAAATACCACTCAGAGCTGCCAACAAGGAACCAGGCACCCTACGTTTTTCATCCAGCTGGAGATATTTGACTGCCCCTCACCTCCGACTACCCCCCGGATGAAATAATCCGCGTTCCAGTGGCAGCTCTAGCGCTGTCTGAGGGTAATCCTCAGGCGCTTGTAGTGCAACAACAACAACAACAACAACAGTAGGATCATTAACACTCACTGTTCCCCTGATTTAGAGCTCTTGGCAGATCAGTGTCATTGTAATGGCTGTTTACATCCCACCGGATGCTAACGTTAGCATGCCACTTAGCCTCCTGCTAGTGACTGTAAACAAACAGCAGCTTGACCACCCCGATGGAGTCTTTATTGTCACTGGTGTTTAAAGACTGTTCTGCCTACGTTTATCCAATATGTGGAATGTCACACCAGAAGAGATAAAACTCTAGACCAGGTTGATCTTGCTAGATCCGACCATCCCTGCCTGTCCCTTCGAGACTGACAAATAGGATTCAGTCTCAACACATCCACCACCCTGCAGCATTACACTGAAGCTTCAGGAACATGAAGTGAGAAAGCTACTGCGGACTGTGAACACCAGGAAGGCTGCTGGTCCTGACGGAGTACCTGGGAAGGTGCTCAAAGCCTTTGCTGACCAGCTGACTGCGATTTTCACAAAGATTTTCAATTATTCCCTGCAACAATCCATCATCCCATCCTGCCTGAACTCTGCCACCATTATCCCTGTCCCTAAAAAGCCTGTTGCACTTACATCGTTGATCATGAAGTGCTTTGAAAAGTTGGTCGCCCGCCACATCAGTGATACAATCTCTCCCTCAGTCCACCAGTTTGCATATAGAGAAAATAGGTCCACTGAGGACGCCATCGCCGTAGCTCGACACACAGCACTGAGCCACCTGGAGCACCATGGGAACTACGTGAGGTTGCTTTTCATTGACCCTAGCTCAGCCTTCAACACTATAATGCTGGACATTCTGACTGACAAACTCTCCCACCTTGGACTATCCTCTTCCATCTGCTGCTGGATTAAGAACTTCTTAACCAACCGTCCACAAACTGTTAGACTTGGTCCCCACCTCTTGACCCACCAGTCTAACTCCATCATCAAATTTGCAGATGACACCACTGTGGTCGGACTCATGTCAGGAGGGGATGAGTTGGCCTACAGAGATGAGGTCAACAAACCGTCTTTGTGGTGTCTGGTGAAAAATCTCACATTAAACACTACAAAAACTAAAGAAATAATCCTGGACTTTTGCAAACACAGCACAGATCTGGCCCCACTCCTCATAAATGGAGTATGCGTAGACAGGGTCCAGTCCTTCAAATTCCTGGGGGTCCGCGTCACAGACAAGCTCTCGTGGTCTACCAATGCAACGGCAGTGCTGAAGAAGGCCCAGAAGCAAATCCATTTCCTGAGAGTACTCAGGAAGAACAACTTGGACACTAAGCTTCTGTTAACCTTCTATAGAGCCACTGTGGAGAGCATCCTGTCATACTGCATTACAGTTTGGTACGCTGAAAGCACGGCAGCAGACAGAAAGGCCATGCAGAGAGTGATCAACACTGCCCAGAAAATGTTCGTAAGTTAGATTTTGCGCGCCTTTTTCCGTGTAGTGCTTCTTTCCCCCGCTAATACCGACGCCTGGCGGTGTGATAGCTCTGCTCACCCAGCATCCACCTTCCTCTGCCCAGTTCATTGCAATGTAGAAGTCCGTGAACGTATCTCCAGTGCGCAAAGAACCTTTTTCATTTTTATCAATAAATATCTTGTGCATCCATTATTCAATATGATTGGTGAAAAGCGAAAGGCTTCTAGTGAGGGAAGTGCAAGGAAAAGGCAAGTCATTTCAATTGAAACGAAAGTGGCAATCCTAAAGAAGCTTGAGGCGCGTGAGAAAGTGGCGAGCGTTGCATGGGAATACAACTTGAATCGTTCGACCATCAGTACCATTTATAAACAGAAAGATCGAGCAGCAGGACCCAAATATTGAACGTTGCACAAAGGTTGCAAATCAATTGAATGATACCATACAGTGCTACCACATCATTTATGATGTAAAAAAGAAGAAAACTGCAACTGTCATTAGATAGCTTCTTTCGGCCAGTTTCTAGTGAATCTCTCTCTCTCTCTAATGTAAGTATACAGTACTGTATGTATTCTCTCCATTTTATTAAACGTTTTTTTCAGTAGAAACCAATGCTGGTTACTTATACAAGCCTTAAACTTACAAATGCACTTATATATACCTTCAATATTCTTATATAGGCCTTAAACATAAATTATAATACAAAATATAATACTGAATCAACTAAGAACAAATTCAACTTATGAACAATTGCTCGGAACGCAACTCATTCGTAAGTAGGGGAGCGTCTGTATCGACGACCTGGGTACCAAATTAACAGCCCTGGCTGCTAGAATTTTGTGCATGTTTGGGACAACCTATGTTTGAATTTTTTTTTTCGGAATGAATATCAATAAAACAAAAATAGGTTCAAGGCTCACACACAAGCACTTAAATGACATTCTGAAAGTGACAGCTAGTCGGGACATGACACCTGATGTTGATGCACTTGCACAGGCCAAAAGATGCCACGTTCATGAACAAAAACAAGTGCAGACTAGACTAACATCTTTAAAATGCTGGCTTGTATTGTATTTTTGCAGATAATGTTTGCATTAAAAGAATATACCTCTGTGAAAAAAATACTTAATGATGGTTTTATAAAATGTGCAACGTAATGCTAGTCTTTCTTTATAGGTCTCGTTTACTCTTAATGTTCATTACTATAATTTTCAACACCAATTACTGTATTTACTCACATATAATCCGCATTTGTCGGACAAAAAAATGATGACTGAATCGAGGGTACAGCTTATATTTGCATAGAAAGACCACATGCACAAAACTGAGAGGTAACAAAGACGCCATAACGCAAGACAATGTGCTCGATACGATAATTTGTATCAAAATAGAGAAATGATCAACAGATGAAACACTAATCCAAATTTATTTTGGTGTCTATGACTGAAATGCAAGAAAAAATATATCTCGCTAAAACGTGAAAGAACTCACTTGGGCCTGTCACCACTCGCTTAGGGCGTCGCCATCTTACATAGGGCGCCGCCATCTTACTTAGGGCGCCACCGTCTTAGCTAGTTAAAGGTGCTCTGACTGGCCAGACACAAGTAGCCTTGATACATGTGTTTATCATGAGAATTGGTGAACACGATTCCACTACACACTTCCAATTGTGAATCAGGGGTGGCTTATACGTGGGAAATTGTAAGATTCAACAATTTTAAGGCAATTTTAAGGGTGTGGCTTATACGTGCGGGCAGCTTGTGTGTGGGTAAATACTGTACTTGGTAAAGTTTCTGCAATTTTGTGAAATGTTTTGTAAAAGTGTTGTTCAATACATTTAAATTTAAATTTTAAATGTCACAATGTTCTTGTGCTTCCTTACACTAAAACAAACAAAAAAACTATATTTTGGTTATTATAGCTAAGTATGCTACAATTATAATGGTCTGGCCCATGACGTCTATCAAGGGATCGTATGTGGCCCACGAAGTGAACTGAGTTTGACACCCCTGATGTAAACCTTGAATAATTTAATGGACTAAAATTAGGTCACATATAACACCTCCATTTCTTTCAAATTCTTCTATATTATTAGGTGCTGATGCAATCATCAGACAGCACAAAGCTGCTTGTCTAAGAATCACAGCATTGCTGGCCTGCAAGGATCTTTTGTGGATCGGCACCAGTGCAGGTATCACTATGAAAACATCATTACAATTCCCGAACACGGTAGATCGTTGTATGAATCACTGGTTTCTAATGTAAAGCCTAGTTTCCAAATCTGGACATCATTTTGTGTGGCCCATGAAAGCAAATCATTTTCATTGATTTCATAATTTGTGCTTGTGTTTCATGCAATAAGTGTTCATCCAGATTTAAATGTAACATGTTATAAGAGTCTTTTAAATCTAACGCAAACTAAAATTAATCCCAATTTCAGTGTCAATCTCACTAAAAATCATTTGCTCTTAGCTATTGTCAGAAAATTTCTCATACCCAATCTCTTGCAATGCCTAGCAATGTAAAATGTAAATCATTTAAGAACTCATCTCAGCTCATTTGCTGAACCGCTTTATCCTCATAAAGGTCGGGGGGGGGGGGTTGCTGGAGCCAATCCCAGCTGTCTCCGGTTCAGAGGCAGGGGACACCCTGAATTGGTGGCCAATCACAGGGCACAAGGAGACGGACAACTATTCACACTCACTTCCTAGGGGCAATTTAGAGTGTCCAATCAGCCTACCATGCATGTTTTTGGAATGTGGGAAGAAACTGGAGTACCCGGACGAAACCCACGCAGGCCCGGCGAGAACATGCAATCTCCACACAAATGGACATGACCTGGATTCGAACCCCGGACCTCAGAGCTGTGAAGCCGATTCGCTAACTACTCGTGACACCGGGCCGCCTCATTTAAGAACTTCCAGACCGAATAAAATTTAAAAAAAAATGTAAATCAAAGACTTGTGAGGATAAGCCTTACAGAATATAAATGGATGAATGAATGAATAAAATATTTTTTGCAACGCTGTAGGTAACCTGAAAACTGCAGATCAGCGTTGTTAAAAATACTAAGATATTGTAAGATTTATTTAGTGTTGGGTTTTTCAGGACTGATGTCATCCTTCACCACAGTACAATTATTATATTATTAAGTATCCAAATGTTCATGAAAACGTAACAATTCATGCTAAAACTAGCAAGCAGAAGGCAGGGCACTGTCATTTAACATCGCTTTTATCCGGAAATAGAGATCTCTGAGCAGACTGGTCAGCCAGAAGCCTCAGTGAGGATGGATTTTTTTTCAGAAACGGGAGCCCCGGGCGACCTTACGGCGACCTTACGGCGACCTTACGGCCACACCGTTGCCCTTATCTGAAAATAGAGCTGTTTGAGTCGTCTAGACGGCCGTGAGCCTAGATATACAGTTGTACCTCTACTTACGAATGAATGCCTTTGAGTACCAAAGTTTCAGGATACGAAATTTTTAATATGCAAATGAGTGACTCAAGATATGAAAAAGATCCAAGTTACAAAATCCCCAAAAAGTAAATGCATTTCCTTATCCTTTATTTTATTTTGAATTCCCCTTATTAAGCGATTAATAACTGTACAAATGCAACGTGGAACATATTTTCACCAAATTATATCATATGATCCGCTTTTCAGGTTTTTATACCACTAAATTCTGTTCCACTTGATAATTGTGTCCCACTTTTTGTTGATTATTGACAAAAAGATTTAATTTTGTATCTTTATGATTGAAGCATGAAATGTGGCAAAAAGTTTGAAAAGTTCAAGGGGGCCGAACACTTTCACAAGGCCCTATACATACCCTAAAGAAATATAAAAGTCGAAATGATCTATTCTACCCTGATATTTATTAAGAAATATATTGAGGATTCTTGCAACTAATGTTGATGTATGTTATTGGATGTACAATGAAACTTTATTATGGCGGTAAAGCAACAGAGGGTTAAATTTGCATTGGTGCTGGTGTGTGTCTGTGCGTTCATTACCAATAAAGGCCACCACAAATTGAAGTTTAGCAGTCACCACAACATCAAAGTCCTGGACTTAATGAGCAGCTGTTTGTTTATGTTAGAGGCAGAGCGAAAGAAGAAAAGTGTGGCTGCAACTGAGTCAAAATAACTCAGTTTTAAATTGATTTCTACATATCAGATGGTCAGATTAAAAAAATTAACGATACCGATTTATGTCAAATTTCCAAATATTGGCCCAGCCCATCATTGGTCAGTCACTAATTTTATTTTGTTCCAGCACCTCATGACCCTGACAAAATAAGAATGTTGAAAATGAATAATGACAGATTTGCAGTCACAATGGCCCTCAGACGGAAATCCTCATGTTTTCTGCGTGAAAATGGGTTTGACATCACTGGTGGGATGTAAAAGAATTGATGATCAATCTTGTGACAGCAGTATTGATTTTTTCTGCTTTTCAGGAGTGGTCCTCACTTTAGCAATCCCAGCAGTGAGTTGTGGAACAAGTGCGTGTGCCGTAAAAACACCCCTTGTTCCAATGGGGTCTGCTCATGGACACACAGGGCATGTCCGGTTCCTCACATCAGTGGAGCTACCGGAAGGATTGGGAATGAATTTCCCCTCCCTGACATCAGATTCCACAGGTAATTATCACCCGCATTGCACTGATACATATTCCAGGTTCGGTACTGATACGACACTAGTTTCTAACATTCACCCTCCCCAATATGGTCGCCAACAACTCCTGCCGTAAAAATTAGGAGACAACTGCTCCTTTTTTTGTTTTCCCAAATGTCCTTATTCCAGGGCATCCAATAGATGTCCAATTGTGTGGCATCCCGTAATCCTTCTGCTGTGAATTTAAACAAGTTTTTCACTAGTGAATTCACAATACGTTTGAAGAGCGAGAGTGGTAGCAAATGACCTCCCATTTCATATCCATTGAATGCCTAGCCATGCCATTGGCAGTGTCTGACCAAGCCATGATAGCAATTCGTTTACATTCAAGTGCATTTAATTATTAAATGTTAAAACTTTTTTTCCTTTGAAAATAAAACGTATTGGTACGGATTGGCATCGGCTGATACCACAAGCCAGTTATCAGAACCATTATCCAGGGCTAAAAATACTATTGGTTCAACACTAATTTTGACAATTGAAGTTTTGCCAACACAAAATTTTCATTTTTTGAATACCTGAATTTTATGCCACTGCTCTCAAAGCCTTTGGTTTCTGGTTGTGAGCAACTGCCTCAGATCAGAGGACGAAAACATCTCAGACAATGTTGTTGGGAATATAGTTTAAGGCCCAAGATTAATTAGTGTTATCTCTTTTTTCCAGGCAAACCATTGGAGAGTGTTGACATTGTTGATGGAAACCTTCTAAGACGCGATTCTGCTCGCCGCAGAGCCTCAGCCCACCTGCCTTCGAAAACCAATCAACTTGTCATATCGGGGGGAGATGGTTATGAGGATTTCAGACTAAACAACAGCAGTGAGACTATTGGACGGGATGACAGCACAAACCACCTTTTGCTGTGGAGGATCTGAGACTTTCAAGCCCAGTTTGGCCTTTGAGACTCAACCTTCTTCCTATTGCTACATACAAGTGCTTCAGCCCTGTGTATGTGACGTTTTAGTTTTCTGCTTGGCTCTAGCAGTTTTGATGCGCATTATGGTTATGGATTCCGCTTAGATGTGGGCATGGTTATGTTCACTTTAAACATAGTTTTGTTGAGTATGAATATTCTAAAATGGGCTACACCACACTGAGTGACATTTTTTTTGTTACAGTACATTAACCAACCTTCACATGAAACAGAAGCCTAAAAAGGACAAAAGATGCAGGCGTCAAATGCTTCCTATCATTTCTCTCAATCTAAGTAGTAAGAAGTTGCTATCATACTGTTGGAAAAAATGTTTTGTGTCAAATATTGGTACAGCGTAAAACCACATGGTAATGTAACTTTGTACTTTATTTAGTGGTAACTGTTTGCTGACGATAGACAAAGAACTTCAGCATTAAAGTGAGCTTCGTAAAACCTGATTGGCTGACTGATAATATATGAAAAACTTGTTGAAGGGGAGGATTGAGCACCTTAATAAGAAACAATGTGTACTAAAGGTGTGGGGCCAATTTTTTCTTCATTAAATCCCATCACCGTCATATACTAGCCATTTATTCTTGGATATACATATGCGTGTATTCAACAAATAATCTTTTTCATGTTTAAAATCAATACAAAAGCTAAATAATATGTCTTATACAGACAAAATGTGCATTTAAATGACTATGCCAAAGCCTGCCTTGTAAGTTTTAGTGTGAATGTTTGAAAGATTTAGGTTGCCAGTCACATTTGCCAGGAGGAAAAATTGACACATTAATTGCTTGCTTCTCAATCAGGAGCTGCTCGAGTTGATTTACTAAAGAGTAGATGAAGATAGTTGTGTACAGTATTTATGGTTTTGATTTCACTTTTGTATGGATAGCACTTAATTTATAGATCATGTGGCGTACACCCTCTTCTTTTTGAGCTGAGGTACAATGAGTTCACAGTGTCTAATCTGGGGCACAGGAATTGAGTTCAAGCATGCAAATAGCACAGGGAATAACAGAATCCTCGAATACACTTCATATTTTATTTTATTTCAAACACTACGAAATGTTCTACCAGATTTCTACACACTTGCCCAATCTGAACCTCTTAAGTATGCAATTACAAATGTATCCTGCGATCTTTGCGAAAGGAAAAAATGCAGTGTTACTCTTTTTTTTTTTAGGTGTCACATAAGTGTGATTTTGTTTCACCTACTACAATTTCAGTTGCGAGTGTGCTAGATACTGAATAGGTCAGAAGGACAAATGCTAAGTGCCTGCACGTGCCTTCAGAAGGCTAGAAGTTAAGCCATTTTACACATATACGCATGCAACACACACACAAACAGATGTCAGTGGAAGTGAAGGACAGGTGAATGTATTCTTACACAGACCGTAGCCTAAGGATTTGAGGTTTAGTGGGGATTGTTTTGAAACCCTCCAAGTTAAGAAAGGGCATCATTGGCCATCTGGGTGGTTCACCTGGTCCATCAGCATTAAGTGAACACTCCCACTGTTAGAGGGAGCCAATTCCTAAAAAGGATTAAACTGGTCATTGTGATATCTGCTTTGTAGTTAATTAGACAGTGGCCTTGCCTGACGTTGAATAGCACTTGGCTTATAATTTTCCAAATGTTTTCTTTCATTGTTTGTCTAAAAAAAAATCCCATACTTAAAATTCATTTGTGGTCAGTATGTGAAGAACTGAAGGAAATATTTAAACAGCATGAGCTCATTTAGAGATGAAGGAAAGGAATATTTGAACAGCATAAAAATGTACAATATTCCCATTTAAAATATTGTATGACAGTTTTCACTGAACTAATTGGAAAACAAAGGCAAATATATGTCTGTACACATTTGTGTTGTAGGACTGTGCCATAACCAGTGAAAATTCTGTCGTATACTCATGCTGGCTTGAGGTCCAGAGGAACATGCTGCTGTATTTTATGTGTGTGTGCAAGCTATGATACCATTCATTCTACATGTGTGTGCAATCTGGACATCGTTGTGTTTCGTTTAGTATATTTTTTCTGTGAGCCAGCCAGTTAAAATTTTCCATATTGGCAAGGCATCCATCCAGTTATTCAGATCAACAAATTCCTAAAGAAAGTCACATCAATTTTGCTGTTTGTTCATGCAGTAACCTTTTCAATAACTGGTTGCCTGTGAATATTGTTCCAATTCCTGAGGCAAGTAAAACAGTAAAATTTTACTCCTTGCCAAAGCTAACTAGTCCAGCAATTGAGAAAAGAGTATTTAATCTGGCCCCATAAAAGTCATTTCACGTGTACGTCTCCTCATGCCTGATGTGTCTTTATTGTTGTAAATATTAAATGGCATTTTTTTCTGTAAATACTACATCCGAGGTCCTCAATTGTTGATATAAATCTAGTGGCATATTTTTATATATTTTTGAAAAGCTTTTTGTTTGTATTTTTTTTGTCGTCTCCTTTAGCTTACTCAGTGAGCATCACATAATTTATGCCCGTCATTTCTCCAAAAACTAAACTAGGTGGGCCTGCATTGTGACCAAACAAAATATCTGTGCCATTTCTGTTGTTGCTGGTAGCCAGTTTTACTTTGTGTTTTCAATGTAATGGACATCTAGAAGGATTGAACAATCACTGTCTTTGACACCTTTTAATCGTCAAATGTCACTTCCTGTGTTTAACTGTTCTTGTTCCTTCTTTGTTGGTTCATATTTGTAATTAAATGTTTTCACTGGTGCTACTTTGTGATTGCTTTGTACCTTCAAAGACTGAGATGAGGTTGTAGAAAAGCCCCCAATAGTAACTATTTGAATTTATATCTTAACTAAATAATAGTTTTTGTAGAGGTCTCCAAAAATACAACAGAACCCCTAGTGCTATAGTTCTCATCTCATTTTCTGAACCGCTTTACCCTCACTAGGGTCTCGGGGGGTGGTGGAGCTTATCCCAGCATCCTTTGGGCCAGAGGGGGAAAACACCTTGAATCAGCGGTCAGCCGATCGGAGGTGCAAGGAGACAGACAACCATTCACGCACACACTCATACCTAGGGGCAATTTAGAATGTGGGAGGAAACCGGAGTACCCGCAGAAAACATACACAGGGCCGGGAAGAATATTCAAACGCCAAACAGGTGACCAGGATTTGAACCCAGGACACCAGAGCTGTGAGGCTGACGCGCTAACCACTTGTGCCGCCAGGCCACCTGCTTTAGTTAGTAATTCTCTACAAATAAAGGTACTTGGGTGTCCAGTTGTAAGTTATTCATCATAGGGCGCCGTTCAAAGCGGCTGCTTGTTGCAATAGCTCCCTAAACCCTCACTCGAATTCTGTGTTTGTACAGCTTTTTTACGGATTTTTATCCTTTATTTTATGTTTTTATTGTCTCTTAAGACTTTAGTTGTTACTTCACTTTATATATTATATTCGATACTTTAATGTTTTGGGACTTTACTTTCAAGACTCTACTCCAAGACTCAAGCTGTGCGAGAGGCAGTCTTTGATCTACTAGTTTAGTCCATCTTTTCAAATTCAAATTTCAAAATTTTGGAGACTATTTTGACCCACCCAGCCATGCCTACGCTGCTTTACACGAGGGATCAACTGTTAGCGCTACGCAACACCGGGATTCCCTTGGACTTGGACCTCCCCGCTGAGTTAAAGAGGAAGAGAAGAGGATGCAGAGCCGGACGAAAATGTCAGGAGAAAAAGCGACGCTTCAGACCCAGCATTCCATCTATTATAATGGGGAACGTAAGATCTCTCCCCAACAAGATGGAAGAGCTAACGGCGCTGACCAAACAACAAGGACAACAAGGAGCGCCTGCATTATCTGCTTCACGGAGACCTGGCTGGATGAGCGAATACCAGACTCTCTCATCTCCTTGGATGGCTTTCAGCTGGTGAGGGCGGACAGGGACCCTGAGGAGAGCGGTAGGAAGAAAGGTGGGGGACTAGCTGTCTTTATTAACAGTAGATGGTGCAGTCCTGGGCATATTACTGTGAAGGAGCAATTTTGCACTCGAAATATCGAGCTAGTAGCTGTTAGCATCAGGCCGTTTTACATCCCCCGGGAGTTCTCGCACGTCATCATAATAACTGTGTATATACCTCCCTCGGCCGATGCGGCAGTGGCTCGTGAGCTGCTCCACACTACTCTGTCCCGGCTACAGACGTCACACCCCCAGTCTCTCCTTCTTATCTCCGGTGATTTTAACCATGCTCCCTTGACTTCGACTCTCCCCACCTTCACTCAGTATGTGAAGTGCTGCACCAGGGAACAAAAAACTCTGGACCTGCTATATGCCAACACAAAGGAGGCTTACAGCTCAGCCCCCCTTCCCCCACTGGGCCGCTCAGACCACAACCTGGTCCATCTGATCCCCACCTACATCCCTATGGTGAGGAAAATAAAACCTACCACGAGGATCATACAAAGATGGACCGAGGAGACCAGCATGGTACTGAGGGACTGTTTTGAGACAACCGACTGGGAGGTGCTGTGCAAACCACATGGGGAAGACATCGACAGCTTGACCCACTGCATCACAGATTACATCAACTTCTGTGTGGAGAACATCGTACCCTCCAAGAAGGTCCGTTGTTACTCCAACAATAAGCCGTGGGTCACCAGGGATCTAAGGGCCCTCCTGAACAAGAAAAAGAGGGCTTTTAGGTCTGGGGAGAAGGAGAGTCTCAAAACGGTCCAGAAGGAGCTGAAGAGAGAGATAAGGAGGGGAAAGACCAGCTACAGGAGGAGGCTAGAGAAGCAACTCCAAAGAGGCAACACCAAAGAGTTCTGGAGGAGCTTGAGGACCATCTCGGGCCATGGAGGCAACAGTGGGAGAGGCCCGGAGTCCGGAGACGGGGAGTGGGCCAACGAACTGAATCAGTTCTTTAACAGATTCAGCCCTGCCCCTGCTCCCCTGACCCCCCAGACCAGAAGCAACTCTACCCCCTCGTTCTCCTCTTCCTCCCCCTCTTCCTACCCCTCTTCCACCGGTCTCTGCATCACTGTCGATCAGGTGACAAAACAACTAAAGAAGATCGAGGCAAGGAAGGCTACCGGTCCGGACGGCCTCAGCTCCAGACTACTGAGAGAGTGTGCGGATCAGCTTGGCACAGTGATTCTGCATATTTTCAACCTCAGCCTCAGTCTGCAGAAGGTCCCAACCTTGTGGAAAACTTCCTGCGTGGTGCCAGTCCCAAAGACTGCGAACCCCAGGGAGCCAAACCACTTCAGGCCGGTAGCACTAACCTCTCACCTGATCAAGACACTGGAGAGGATCATCCTCAACCACCTGAGCCCCCTGATGAATGCAGAGCTGGACCCTCTGCAGTTCGCCTATCGTCCAGGCATTGGTGTGGAAGATGCTACCACCTACCTGATGCACAGGTCTCTTTCACACCTGGAGAACTCGGGAAGCACGGTGAGAATGATGTTTTTTGACCTCTCCAGTGCATTCAACACCATTCAGCCGGTCCTTCTGAGAGAGAAACTGGAGGTGGCTGGAATAAGGAACCACCTAGCTGCATGGATCATCGACTTCCTCACCAACAGACCACAATATGTGAGACTCCAGGACTGTACGTCTGATGTGGTAACTTGCAGCACGGGGGCCCCACAAGGCACAGTGCTTTCCCCACTCCTCTTCTCCCTCTACACGTCAGACTTTAAACATAATACAGACACCTGCCACCTCCAGAAATTCTCCGATGACACCGCCATTGTTGAACGAGTGACTGACGGGAACGACCTGGAGTACAGGGGAGTCATCACAGCCTTTGTCGACTGGTGTAGGCAAAACCACCTGCACATCAACACCAGTAAGACAAAGGAAATGGTCGTTGACTTTCGGAGGACACCTCAACAGACCACTCAGGTGAACATCCAGGGTAAAGACATTGAAATCGTGGAGTACTTGAAGTACCTGGGTGTTCACCTCAACAGCAAACTAGACTGGTCTACAAACATAGATGCCCTGTACAGAAGGGGCCAGAGCCGCCTCTACCTGTTGAGGAGCCTACGGTCCTTTGGTGTGTGCAGGTCACTGTTGAGGACCTTCTATGACACTGTGGTGGCATCTACTGTGTTTTATGCAGTGGTCTGTTGGGGAAGTGGGAGCACGGAGAGGGACAGGAACAGGCTGAACAAGCTGATCAGGAGGGCCAGCTCTGTTCTGGGCTGTCCTTTGGACTCTGTGGAGGAAGTGGGAGAGCGGAGGATGCTGACCAGGATGAGGTCCATCATGGACAGCACCTCCCACCCCCTGCACGAGTCGGTGGAGTCCCTTCGAAGCTCCTTTAGCAGTAGACTGCGGTACCCTCACTGCAGGAAGGAGCGCTTCCGCAGATCCTTCCTCCCATCAGCTGTCAGGCTCTTTAACTTAAAAAAGGCTGTGGGTTCGGATACAGTGTAGATGTGCTTGTATATATACGTATGTGTATGTATATATATATCTCACCAACACAGTTACCTATTTATATATTTATTCATGTATTTATTTATTAACTTACTATTAAGTACCTATTTGTGTATAATGCCTTTCCTATTCCTGCATCCTCACCCTCTTCCTATTGCAACAAAGAAATTTCCCGATTACGGGATGAATAAAGTTATCCAATCCAATCCAATCCAATTCCATAAACTGAAAACGATGTGTGAATAGAACAGGTTTAACAGTTATTTAAATAATAGGGAACCTTTTTTTCTAACGTTACTTGCACATCGGCCCCCTTAGGTCTGAGATTGAGGGTTTGATCCCAGGTCCGGACCTTCCTGTGGGGAGATTGCATGTTCTGCTGGACTTATGTGGGTTTTCTACGGGTTCTCGGGGTACTTCCCACATCCCAAAAACATGCATGGGTGTCTGGTTGGACTCTAAACTGCCCCAATGTCTAAGTGTGAGCACGAATGGTTCTCTGTCTCCTTGTGACCTGCGATCGGCTGGCCACAACTGACGGTATCCCCACCCTGGTGCCTGTAGTTGGTTGGGATAGGTTCCAGCACCCCCTGCAACCCTTGTGAGGATAAGTGGTTGAATGACTGAATAATTTCACCTTGAACTAATATATATTTTTTCCAAGTCAATTAATCGATTTTATTTATGAATGATATCCATTAAGCGTCGGATGAGTGGTTAGTGTGTCGCCTCACAGCTCTGGGATAATGGGTTACAATCCAGGTCGGTTCACCTGTGTGGTTTGGTTCACCTGTTATATTCTGTAAACCTTATCCTCACAAGTCTTTTAAACATTTAATTGACAGAAAAAAATATTTATTTTGAATTGGACATGTCATTATGACACAGCCTAACATATATTTTCCTGTATGAATGATGCTTGATTAATTTTAATTTACAAAAATGTAGGTAAAAAGAGCTTGTAGATGACCTGCGCACAATTCATTTCAATATGCAACACAAAGGTTATTGTTCATTTATTTTGCAGGAAACCAAACGGAAGAATGAATTCTATTTAGTTGTATCAATAGACTGCCAGTACATTTTAGTGCTTGTCTGTCAAATGTAGTTAGAGAAGCCAAATGCTAATATATACTAGTTGAAACCTTAGTGCTTTGCAAAAGATTGGAATTAAAATTCATATTTAGGAGTAAATAAACCTATTGGAATGCATCTATACCAGGGTTGAGCAACTCTGGTAGAGCTACTATCCGGTCTGTTTTTTATATTTCCCTCCTCTATCACACCTGCATCACATGACCAATTCATCAGCAAGTTGTCTAGATGCTTGATACTAATCCTGATTATTTGATTCAGATGTGTTGGTGGAAAACAGACCGGATAGTGGCTCTCGTGGACTCGAGATGAAAAAGTCAACACTTAACATGATTAAAGTTAACACTTATTACTAATTACTGAAGTTTAGAAATATTATATATTATATAATATGTGCAAAAGACCGGACTAAAATTTTCACACCATATTTGAAACACTGTTTGGCGCTAAATATGAGAAAATGTCCTCGTCTTTTTAATCGAGCGCAGCTTTACAAATGGAGTCACTTATAGACTGTCCGCTCCGCGACTGAGTTTGCAAAGGTGTCGAACCCACAACCACAGAACTATGAGACAGACGCGCTATCCACTCACCAGACAAATAACATAAATAATATAATATATTCTTGTGTTTGTACATTGGGCTTCTGTGTGTGGGAGTGGGGGTCGGCCCAAATTAAAAAATAAAATACAATTATACTATTGGTTTTACCAATACAGAAACCAGGATACATGTATTCTGTATTTCTGAGTAAGGTTCTTAAGAAGTAGATCTGAACCTCTTCTTGCATGTCTGAATGTGTTTGGTCATATTTAAATACACTTTTTCAAAAATATGTACAGTAATCCCCCGAACATTGCAATTAATGTGGACCAGACATGCCCGCGATGAATGAAAAATTGCCAAGTTTGATCACTGTAGCTCTCCGAGGGGGAGGGGCAATTTAGGTTTTCCATGAATAATTGTGTGTATTGTGTTTGTTGGGTTTATTCTGTAATACTACTATAGATGTGTGTATTTAATCATTTCTTTGTTAAACCATTCTTCCAATTGTTCGAAGAGAACTCGGGGTCATAACCAGTCACCTACTCCTCTCACAAAGACGTTTTATCTGACATCTCACCCAGACCGGGGCTCCGAGGACTGTTGATCTGGGTTTGCAGCGAAGAGTCGTCAAGGACTCTTGCTACCAGCAGATGGATATCAATCACTTCCAGGAACACTCGCATAGTGTTCCTACACCGAGACGCACTTCGCGCTTCTTTATGTAATTCTTATGCCAAATGAAGCCGTGATTGTTTTAATTCAAATGGGGTTTGTTTTTAGTTTCCTCTTTCTATTATTGTTAAATACCTTAATTGTTAGTATAGTTACAGATGTTGTTTTTGCTTACACAGTTGGATTAATCAGTAACCTTGTAATTATTTTTGATTTATGGCTTAAAGCCGTACGAGAAATTACTGTTTGGGGAGATACTTTGGAGATCGGGAGGAAGTCTTGAAGTATTGATGTATCTACCCTTATAATGTTCTTGACCAGAGATGCAAATTATTTAATTAAATGTCAATAATTGAATAAGATGTCTGCCTGCAGTGATTGATAATTATAGAGAAGTGTAATTATTAATGAACTTATCAGTGTTCATCCAATGTGTATTTTGTTCCTTATCTTTGTCCATATTTCATCATGTAAACCGTGTTGTACAATTTTGAACTTAGAAATGACGTCAGGACATGAAATAGTGCTCATGTGACCAATAGAGAGGGCCGTTGGGAAGGACGGGCTTTGTTCAGACTTGTAACGATTGAAAGAGGACACATGTAATAATTTGATTAAGCAGCTCCTATTTCAAGTCAGAAAGCGCACACAGTAAGAAAATTTGAGTTTTTGTCAATTTGTTCATAAGAGATTCTTTTGTTGTAAATAACAATATTGTGTTGTAATATTTATGTCATTTCAGTTTTCCACGGTGTTGTTGAGATGTTGTCGTTTGATGCTTAGAAAAATAAAATCACTCCCGTCATACATCAGTCAATGCGTGGCTTAATTCTGACCAGGAGAAGAACGTCAGGGGCAGCTAAAATCTCCCCTATTATAACTTTTTTTCCAGTGCTGAGTCCCAGTAGCAAGTCGAAGACAGGGGAGTGGCTTCCGCTTTCAAATTTCAGTGTGGATTTTCAGATTTTTATGAATTAAAATAAATAAATAAATAAATAAATAAATAAATGAATACAAATGTTCTTCAGTGCTGAGTCCTAGTAGCAAACGGAGACCAGGGAGTTGCTTCCTTGAATGTTTACATTTTTATAAACTTAAAAAAAATAAAAATAAAAAAAAAACAGAAAAAGTCTGCGATATAGTGAAGCCGCGAAAGTTGAAGCCGCGATATTCGCTATTTTTTTTTGGCATTGTCACTTAAAAAGGGCATTCCATAAATTATTCACTGCCAAAGACAAAACGTGACGGATGATCGATTTAAATTGGCAGAGGGGAAGAAACCACAAACGTTGTCATAAACTGTGACGTTGGGCTACGCTCGTGTTTCTCTCTGTCTCTCTACGTCTCTTTCTCTCTCTCCCTCTCTCTCGCTCTCTCCCTCTCTCGCTCTCTCTCTCGCTCTCTCCCCCTGTCCCCCTGTCCCTCTGTCCCTCCCTCATACAAACACAAGAGCAAAACGCGCGGCTGGGAAGGAAGAACCGAATTCAACCGGCTTTGTGCCTTTCTACTCACCACTTCCAACTACGGAAACTTTCTTCGGCATTTCTAGTCTTGTCGTTGTCGGAACTCTCAACTTTCTCCACTTAAATTCATCCAAGCCGGTAAGTGTGAGAACTTAAGAGCTGTAACTCCTCATTTCGGTTTGGACTTTTCCTTTGTAATAATACATGTACAATACGCTGGCTAAATTTCTGTTTGGATGCTTTTCTGAGACGCAAAGATGGGAAGTGGTCTGCTTTCTAATTTGATGTACAAGGAAACTCGACAAGAGAACAACATTTCTATCTATAGTTGAGCATAATGGGGTTTCGTTAGTTGTGGTGGCGAAGTGCTTGTGTTTCCCAATGCAAATGGTGGCTCAATAGGCTTATGAAAGTTTTTTTTCTACAAAATATTGACGTATTGGGCGACCCGGCGGGTGAGTGGTTAGCGCATTGGCCTCACAGTGGGGGGCCTGGGTCAAATCCAGGTCGGTCTTCCTTTGTGGAGTAGCATAGTCTGCCCGTGCCTGCATGGGTTTTCTCCGGGCACTCTGGTTTCCTCCCATATTCCAAATACATGCATGGTAGGCTGATTGGACACTCTAAATTGCCCCTAGGTATGAGTGTGAGTGTGAATGGTTGTCCGTCTCTTGGTGCTCTGCGATTGGCTGTCCACCAACTCAGGCCCAGATTCAGCTGAGATATGCTCCAGCACCCCGCGACCCCAGTGAGGTTAAAGTGGTTCCGAAAATGAGATAAGATGAAATGTTGACACGTTGTTTTGTCTCTGATCATGTCATTTCCAACGGCGTGAATATAATCCTTCAATTCAAATTTATCCTCTCGGCTCCAAGACTTCAAACTGATCTGTTTTCTGTATTTCACTCAATACATTTGCACTTCATCAATGCTCATTACAAATGGGAGGGAATCCATCAAATTTGGCTCTTTTTTGGACCATTAGATGGGACGTTCTAACTTCTAATATTATTTTTTGGCATGTCACTGGTTTGCTGGTGGCATTGACTCCTAATATCCATCCAATCGGTTTGGACTGGGATATCTGAAAGGTAATTACATATCCCTGCTAGATCTCCTAGTTTTAATGGTGTTTCAATTTATCGTTGTAAATGGGAGCAAATTACCTAATCTATTTAGAATTTACAGTAACTCAGTGAACCATTCCTATAGTACTACCAATGAAAATAAAAACAAAAGATATAAATTTACAGGTAAGACACTGAGTGAGTTATAAATATATTCTCTCTCGTGTGCTCTCTCTCTA
The DNA here is from genome assembly GCF_051989575.1 of Stigmatopora nigra. Taxonomy (NCBI): domain Eukaryota; kingdom Metazoa; phylum Chordata; class Actinopteri; order Syngnathiformes; family Syngnathidae; genus Stigmatopora; species Stigmatopora nigra. The sequence goes on from NC_135515.1 coordinate 13,131,225, forward strand.
TCTAAATCCTCTATCTTCTCCCTCTCTCTCTCTTTCTCTCATTCTCAGAGCCTTCCTTACTTGGTCTACTTCATTCTTGTATGATTAATGATTTGAGTGAATACAAACAACTGCACTCACATACTTTTACCAGAAAAATGCTAGATGTTTGAAAGGGCAATATATTTCTCCCTCCCATCTATACACAAATTACTATTTCTGAGAATGTGTGCGTGTGTGTATGAGTCTGTGATGTCTGGGTGAAATGGAGAAAAAACATGAGTCCGATTAGAATGCGGTTTTCACCAAAAGTTGCCAAATTTACGCCTCTCGGGATGCACGGCGGCCGATTTGCGAAATTGGGTTCCAGTTTTTCAGAAAATGGATATTGGTACTAGGAGTTGCATTTTTCGAAAAAGTGCAAGTTAGGGCCACTTTTTTGGGTGCTTGCGAAACCTTCAGATCAAAACTACTCTGTTTTGTAAAAGCACCATGAAGAGGACAACATTGCACGATTTTCCAGGTTTTCCATGTTTTTGGAATGTGGGAGGAAACTGGAGTACCCGGAGGAAATGAGGATAACACACGACCACTTGCCATCGAGTAGTATATATAACTTGTATTAGCGATCACCTCGCCATTTGCAATGACTACGAGGGAAAAAAAACACTGAAAAAATGCAACGCTCCGTCCAGTGCTCGCAGAGACATTACAAAGAGGGAGTTGCGACCACAGAGACATTACACGAGGGGATTGCGGGGAGACAGTGCCCATGATATTCTTATGAGCAGCCTGTTGCATCCGCTGGCTGCTCGTATATCAAAATGTGTCTCGTATCTCAAGATAAATATCTGCCCGAAATTTTAGTCGTATCTCTTGTATGTCGGGCCATTTGTATGTCGAGGTACCACTGTACACGTTTGCTGTGCCATGCGTGTAACTGAAAATTTCCTTTCTCATCGAATCCATTTTTCAAAATAGAATTTTTATAGCACAACAACTGTCTTTTGGTTGTAAAGAAGCTTCGCCGGGCCGCCTGCTTGTAGTCATAGTTTAAGAGTATTGTAATAAAAGGTCTCACATTTTTCATAAAAATCTGACTCCCGCAGTGATTAAAGTTACTATGAAATGCTACAACTAAGTGACTTTAAAATGTTAACATACAACGTTGTGGATACAAATTCATCCCCTAAGAATTGTCAGAAAAGGCTTGATAAAGAGATCAGATTCTAATTAGTCTTATTTTTGCAACTGCCTATTTTGCAACCAATCTGCTCATTGTCTTTGTACCGGTAGTATTTCTTTCATGCAAATGAGTGACTATAGATACAAAAATGATTCCAGTTATGAAATTCCCCCAAGAAGTAAAAGTATTTTCCTTATCCTTTATTTTATTTTGAAAATATTGTTGCTGGTGCATTGATTCTCACTTTAGAATTTCGGCTGTCATATAATCGCTCTCATTCTATCTTAAATAATGACAATAAAAACATACATCTCATCTCATCTTCCGGTTATCCGAAGTTGGGTTTCAGGGCAGCAACTTCAGCAATGAAGCCCAGAATTCCCTCTCCCCAGCCACTTCATCCAGCTCTACAGGGAGTATCGCAAGGGGATACCCGGGCCAGCCGGGAGACATAGTCTCCCCTGCATGTCGGCCCCGCCGCCTCCTCCCAGTGGGACGTGCCTGGGGGAGGCGTCCAGGGGGCATCCTGATCAGATGCCCGAGCCAACTCATCTGCCTCCTCTCGATCCGGAGGAGCATCGGCTCTACTCCAAGCCCCCTCCCAGATGACGGAGCTTCTCACCTTATGTCTAAGGGAGAGTCCGTACATCCTGCGGAGGAGACTCATTTCATCCCCTTGTATCTGGGATCTCGTTCTTTCGGTTACTACCCACAGTCTAGTCACCAAAATTGCTAATTTGTGTTGCGGTATGTATATTTTTGACCCGGCAGATTTTATCACTTTTTTCTGTTCACCCATAATAAAGTCATAAAAGAACCAAACTTCATGAAGGTTTTTTTTGTGACAAAGAAGTATCGGTTTCAATCACTCTTATCAGAGAAAAATCAGAGTTGTAGAAATTACTGGAAATATCAAGAGATCCATGACATTATGTTCTTCACAAATGTATGTAAACTTTTAACCACAACTGTACCCAGGCGAAATTTAGGGTGTTCAACCAGTCCAAACTGCATGTTTTGAGGATGTGGGAGGAAACCGGAGTATCCAGAAAAAACCCCACATGTCAAATATTTGCCATGCGATTTAGGTCTGATGAACAAGGAAAAGACACATTGGAAACTGTTAATCGTCTGCCAGCTGATCTTGCCAGCAACAGAGAACAATGCTGGTCTGGGTCAATCTCTTTGTGACAAGGCACAAGTCACTGATTGTGTGTATGTGTGCATGTCATGTATTATTGCAAAGGATACACTCATTCCCTCGTGCTTGTGGTGATAGAGACCTGAGCCTGTTACAAAACAACTGCTGAGCAATGACAACGAAACCAACAAAGCATGAGATTGAACCTTTTGCCTAATGCAGCATCTTTTTCCCGTAAAATATATTCAGTCCAACTCAAATACTTTATTTAAGTTCAATCAAAGTATACAAGTTCCTTTTAATTATAAAAAGAAAATAGAAAAGAAGGCATGATTTCATTCAAAATGCCCCCTCCACCTGTCAAATAGCTGGCCATTTTTATAAATGTGTAGGATTGTACATGTCGTGGTAATAGAAAATAATTAAGTACTAAGCTGTTTCTGAAGGCTTGCTATCTACATCAATTAAACCCAAATAGAGAACTGATACATTCTTGAACTGGGTGGCCTGGTGCCTGAATGGTTAGCGTGTCGGCCTCAAAGTTTTGAGGTCCTGGGATCAAATCCAGGTCAGTCCATCTACGTGGGTTTCCTCCGAATACTCCGGTTTCCTCCCACGTTCCAAAGACATGCATGGTAGGTTGCTGGTTGGACACTCTAAATTGCCCCTAAGTATGAGGTTGAGCTTGAATGGTTGTCTGTCTCCTCGTACTTTGCAATCGGCTGATCATTGATTCATGGTGCTCCCCACCTCGTGCCCGAAAGTCAGCTAGGACAGGCTCTAGCACCCCCACAACCCTGGTGAGGATAAAGCGGTTAAGAAAATGAATGGACATTATTGAACCTGTACAATTAAGTTATGGGTTCTTCGACATTTGTTGTCATTGTTAAGTTCCTCGCAGTCCTTCTTTTATGATGAAGACTTAGTAAAGGAACAAAGATTTCCACCCTTTTAATGAGAAACCCAACATCTTTACCCTCTGCCAACAACTTAAATCCTCACTCCTTTGATTGAATTTACCAACTTTTACAATCTGTAGCATTCCACTACTGATTTGAATAGACTTTAAAAGCCTGTCAATTCTACTAGGACCTTCGTAAAGATCCATGTCGATTGGGGCAGTATCTCAAATGTGTGAATGTTATGTAAACTGTCAGTGAAGGGTGGCATCTCTGAAGGTGTGTGTCAGAGGTTATTTACAGTACATTTCCACTGAGCCATGCACATGGAATTTGCTTTTGGCATTTTCTCGTTTGTAAAACTCCATATTCTAAGTTAGCCGTATTAGTTTTTTCCAGTTCTGCCTTGACAATTTGTAACAATTTGGGATTTCTTCACAATGTGTTTACTAAGCAACAGTGTAATTTCTAGGTCAGGAGCGAGTGTGCTGTTTCCTCCTATTGTGATTTTTACTTCCCTCATCAATTTTAGAGCTTTTCATCAATTTCCTCTATTTGCTGTTATGATGGTGCAATTTTATATCGTGAGGTTCAATTTCACTTGAGTCAACTTTGTTACAGATTAACTACAATTGACTCAGACAGGCATGATCTGTAATTTTGCGTTCGGGTTAGGAGTTAGGGTTATTATATCCATCAAAAGGAACAGGTGAGGACTATTTCTTTTGCTATTTTGTTGTCTGTACTTTCATTGAAACATGTATTCCTTTCTTAGGTGTATACTCATACTTAATTTTTCATTATGGTATGCATCAAAAGGAACAAGTGAGGACTCTTTTGCTTTCAAGCAATCTTGTCTGTACTTGCATTGTAACTATAATGTCAATTTAATTTTTTGTCTGAGGTTTTTCTCAACATTCATCTGGTGGAGATTCATTTTCAAATTAATTGGTGGTAAAAACAGACTTATTGATTATAGGAAGTACTGTACGGGGCGGCCGAGTGGAGCGAGTGGTTAGGGCGTCGGCCTCACAGCTCTGGAATCCTGGGTTCAAATCCAGGTCACGTCCACCTGTGTGGAGTTTGCATGTTCTCCCCGGTCAGCGTGGGTTTCCTCCGAGTACTCCGACATTCCAAATACATGCATGGCAGGCTGATTGGACACTAAATTGCCCCTAGATATGGGTGTGAATGTGCATGGTTGTCCGTCTCCTTGTGCCCTGCGATTGGCTGGCAACCGATTCAGGGTGCCCCCTGCTTCTGGCCCGTAGTCAGCTGAGATAAGCTCCGGGCAACCTTAATGTGTTCCAGGACTGAGCTTGTATGTCAATGTACTCGTGTCTCAAATTAACTTTTCCCATACAAATGAAATAAATACAAGTTAATTGATTCCCACCCTCTGAAAAAACACCAAAACGGGATATTAGAATGGAAAAACATGTTTTATTATTTATAATTGACCACCTACTCAACGTAACAAATACCTATCTAGTGGTTATGATCTTCTATACTAAAATGGGACATTACTCAGTGCAGACAATCGAGAGCGAGAAAGGACAGGAGAGAGACTTGACCGACGCGCTGGTGACGTAAAAAAACTTTAAATTTAACTTAAATTAATTTAGATGACTATACCCACACTTAAGAATATGTTTTAATCTTATGTTACTCCAAATTTATAGCTTCTAGTGCAATAACAAAACAATGGGGTTAATGTATTTCACACTTCTCCATGCCTCAGAACCAGTGGCTGAATCATATATTATATTTTGTCCATTAATACTTATCAAATAACTCCAAATTGTCTTTTGGTCGCCGGTCAAATGTACTTAGATATTAAACAGTACTTAGATATTAAACAGTACTTAGATAATAAACAGTACTTAGATATTAAACAGTACTTAGATATTATACTCTCTCTCTCTCTCTCTCTCTCTCTCTCTCTCTCTCTCTCTCTCTCTTAGTTATTAAACTCTCTCATGAATATAATTTTGAGAGCTTGTTTCAACAGTAAACTCTGTCACCATTTGACCGGTGACCAAAAGAGCGGGGACCAAAAGAACGGCGACCAAACGTCCGAGCACCCTGTCTTCCGCCATTTTCCTAGGGCAGGTGGAAGACAAAAGAGTGGCTTCTGCTTTCAAGTTTTATCATGAATTTTCTCCTTTTTAGGAACTTTTTTTTTCCAGAAAAAAATGTGTGATGCAGTCAATCCGCGAAAATTGAAGCCGCGATATTCGAGGGATTACTGTACTATTCATATATTTTTTTCTACAGATCATATGTTCATACAAGAATACATTGAAGAAGATGAAGAACCACCTTTGCTGCCCAGCTCTTGTACTTCTCATGGTAATGTTTTACATTTTCTTAAAATAATCAGAAAAACTATTTGTTTTGTGATGCTATTTCCTATCAATAATTTATAAGTTGCATGATGTGGCACGAGTTGACCTGTTTGTCATCAGATTTAGTCACCTACTTGAATGAATGTTTATGTACATGAGTTTCTTTCTATTTCAGATTTTTGGCTGTCGTGGGACTGTAGCAGTGCAGTGTCAGTGGGAAGAAAGGTGCACGTGTCTTGAATGCCCTGCCGGCCAAGAACCTTCAAAAGTGAGTCAGACCTCTTTTTGTCAAAAGAAAAAATAGCAAACAGACGTTACATTGCAAGATCAGCTTTTTCCCTTCGTTTGCTTTCCTGCCGTCCTGATACTGGCCGTGGTTTCCAATCCATGTTGTAGTGAGCCAAATTGTGAAAAGTGGCCTTCGCACACAACAGTTCAGTTATTTAATAGGAGAAAAATAATGTGCCTTTTGGAAATGTTTTTCCTCAGCAATTCCCTTTTGACAGCAGGTCTTGAATAACTGAATGTTCATAACAAAGCTATGTGAAAATCGTAGGGCATAAGGAGACAGGCAACCAACCACTCACGCTCACATTTATACCTTAGGGCATAGGTGGGCAAACCGGTCCTCGAGGGCTGCTTTGGATGCAGGTTTTTGTTCCAACCGATCCAACACAGTTCCACCAATGAAATTTCTGCTGAAACAAGAAGCACCTGACGGCAATCCACTGATTGATCTTCAAAGATACCAGATTGGTGGAAAGGTTTCCTCTTATAGGTGGAAACAAAAACTGGCACCCACTGCAGCCCTTTATGGAATAGGTTTCCCACACCTTATCAATGGCAATTTAGAGTATTTAACCAGCCTACCCTGCATGTTTTGAAGATGTGGGAGGAAACCGGTGTACCCAGAGAAACACATGCAAGCCCAGTGAGAACATGTAAACTTTACACAGTAAGGACCAACCTGGAATTGAACCCTCAACCCCAGAACTGTGAGGCTGATATGCTAAACACTCCGTCATTGGGCCGCCATAACATATTCAATAAGACATAAGTATTTTTCTATAGACAAATGGTGTTATTTTTTTTCACTTCTCAAATAACGTGGGGTATTTTAGGTTAATCATAAGAACTGCAAGGAATAATCTACTGTTTGAGATCTGGCTTTTGTAACCAAGACAATGAGAGCAAAGATATTTTGCATAGTTGTGGGTCTGCAGTTTTTTATTCATTCATCTTCCATAACTCGCATCTTTGTAAGGGTTATGGGGTTTGCTGCCGTTAGTCGTTGGTAACACAAAGAGACATCCGCGCTGACAATAATACCACCACCAGCAGAAATCAAGGAAATGCATGCTCACACCGAAGTCAGGCGAGTCAACTGCTACACCACAAGGCATGGTTAATGTCACTTAATCTTTGTTTTTCCATCATGATCGCTTTCAACAGTAAAGTGGCAACAGCCGATGTGTTAAATGAGTGATCTTATTGATAATTTTGATATTAGATATTTAGATATTGATGCTCTTACATTGTCAATGCAATTACAAACTCACTCTCTCTCTGTCTCATGATTATAATTTTAAGAGCGAGAGATTACCTGGTTGATCGCTTTCAACAGTGAACTCTCTGTCTCTCTCTCTCATGATTATAATTTGACAGCGAGCGAACCTGGCGACCAAACGTCCGGTAGACGTCACGTCCGTTAGACGTCACGTCGGTTAGACGTCACGTCGGTTAGACGTCACGTCGGTTAGACGTCACGTCCGTTGGACGTCACGTGACGTCCGTTCGACGAGACGTCCGTTCGACGAAATGTCCGTTCGACGAACTGTCCGGGGACCAAACTCCGGAACCAAACATCTGGGGACCAAACCTCCGGGAACCAAACTCAAACTATTGGCCAGTTAGATTACATTTTCTTACGCATTTTAGGGAATTTATATAAAGTCCTCGTAGGCAATCGCTGTTGCATCGATGTTTCATCAAACGTTATCTAATTTTAAATTGTGTTTAAATACGTGTGTACATTTTTTCTCAGCTGCCAAACATTTACCTCAGCCACCACTAACTTCGCTTTGCTTTACATTATGCCTTCCAGAAGATGTCTTTGCATGTCTTAATAGATCATTTTCTTCTCCTTTGTCTTTCTTTGACAAATTTAAATAAAAAAATTGTATAGTTTCATCATTTTTAAAAGGTTTATGGATTAAGGCATTTACATGTAAAATGTGACTTTACCCATGAAAAATTCAAGTAGCAAAACCACTTCTGAAAAAAGTGGAGATATCACTGTATATGAGTTTTCTAAATCAGGAATGTGCTTGTAGGTACATGATATTTGCTGTTTTCTCTCTTAACAGCCTTGTGAGCATATACAGAGTCGAGCAGAGGAAGTGCATTGTCGATCCTGCCAGACAAGAACCTTTTCCGACTCATTTAACTCAGAATTGTGTCATCCACACGCTTCCTGCAAGATCCGTGGGCGAAAACTTCTTGTTGCGGGTTCTGTAAACTCTGATGCAGTGTGTGGAGACTGTCTGCCTGGGTAATAACCGCAAGTCTTTGTCTAGATTTGTTTCAATTTATTATCTGGGTATGCATTTGTTCATTCATTTGGCGTCATAACACTAGTGTGATCTTTTGTGATGTCATTTTTGAAAAATTCTCACAATGCATCATGGTAGTTTGTGGTTTGATGGCCAGCAAATTGCATCTTAATTGTGTTGTTTTGTTTAATTGAAAGTAAATAATGTCACTTAACACAGTTGAAAAGAAACCACAGAAGTAATATTACTTTTTTATTTTTTGTTGCAATAATCTTTTGTCACATATTCAATTTTTTTTGTCAACAGATTTAACATTAAACCTGTAGTCGAAAATGCTTCAGACAAAACTCCCTGCGTAAAAAGTAAGCCTGTTTATTCATTCTATTTTTGAATACAATAACAAATCTCCCAAATTGAAACATTTGTAATTGAAGTCTTTCTCCCTCCCAGTGAGTGTGCATATGATCAGAAGATTGCGAACAGTGGGCCATGGCTTGGCAAGTGGTCCTGGGGGGCCAGTCAATGACACAGTTGTGCGCAGTACTGAGGAGAAGACAGCCGAGTATGCTGTTTTTGCCTTGGTGCCTATTTTCTGTGTGATGGGCCTGCTGGGTATTGTGATTTGCAACCTGTTGAAAAAGAAAGGATGCCGCTGCAATGCAGAAAAGGATGCGCTTGATGCAGAAGCTGCCCCATCTGAGAGAGAAGGTAAGAAGTGACAGAAATTGCCTTAAAAGCTAGGGAGTGAGTGAAACGAAAGAATTACATTTGGTATGTCAGTAAACAACCAGCGGGTTTGTATATTAATCATGACTTACTTCCCAAACTAAATACAGTGGGGCAAATAAGTATTTGGTCAACCACCATATGTGCAAGTTACTCTTCTAGAAAAGATTAGAGAGACCTGTAATTGTCAAAAGGGGTTCTAAGCAAGCCAATAACTCATCTAATCAAACAAGTTCCCCAACAAGGCACATCTAATAAAGTTAATTGTACAAAATGTTTAGTTTTTGTACTATGTACAATAAACCCACATTTCCTACATCAACCATGAGAGACAGAATGTGGAAAAAAAACAGAAAATCACATTCTTTGATTTTTAAAGAATGTATTTGCAAATCATGGTGAAAAATAAGTATTTGGTCAATACCAAAGGTTCCTCTCAATATTCTGTTATGTACCCTTTGTCGGCAATAACGGAGGCCAAATATTTTCTGTAACTCTTCACAAGCTTTTCACACACTGTTGCTGGTACTTTGGCCCATTCCTCCATGCAGATCTCTAGAGCAGTGATGTTTTGGGGCTGTCATTGGGCAACACAGACTTTCAACTCCCTCCACATATTTTCATTGGGGTTGAGATCTGGAGATTGGCTAGGCCACTCCAGGACCTAGAAATGCTTCTTACGAAGCCACTTCTTTGTTGGCCTGGCTGTGTTTGTTATCATTGTCATGCTGAAAGACCCAGCCATGTCTCTCAGCTTCAATGTCCTTGCTGATGGAAGATTTTCACTCAATCGCTCGATACATGGCTCCTTTCATTCTCTCCTTCACATAGATCAGTCATCCTTGTCCTTTTGCTGGAAAACATCCCCAAAGCATGATGTTTCCACCCCGATGCTTCACAATGGGTAGGGTGTTCTTCGAATGCAATTCAGTATTCTTTCTCCTAAAATTACTAGGATGGCGGCGTGCACGGGTGCAGCGGCTCAATGCTCTCCAAACACGAGAACCTGTGTTTCTACCAAAATGTTCTATTTTGGTTTCATCCCACCAAAGCACATTCACCCAGTCCTCTTCTGGATCATCCAAATGCTGTCTAGCGAACCGCGAGGTGTACTAGCTTCAGCAGGGGGACAGTCCCTGGCGACGCATTGTGTTACTGATAGTAAGCCTTTGTTACTGTGGTCCCAGCTCTCTGTAGGTCATTCACTAGATCCCCATGTGGTTCTGGGATTTTTGCTCACCATTTTTTGGTATCATTTTGACGCCACGTGGTGAGATCTTGCATGGAGGGAGATTATCAGTGGTCTTATATGTCTTCCATTTTCTTATAATTGCTCCCACAGTTAATTTCTTTAAACCAAGCATTTTACCTATTGCAGAGTCAGTCTTCCCAGCCGGGGGCAGGTCTACAATTTTGTCTGTTGTGTCCTTCGACAGCTCTTTGGTCTTGGCCACAGTGGAGTTTGGAGTGTGAAAGACAGGTTGTGGACAGGTGTCTTTTATACCGATAATGAGTTGAAACAGAATGTATTAAAACAAGTGGATATGAGTGGAGACCTCGTTAGAAGAAGTTAGACCTCTGACAGCCAAAAATCGTGCTTGTTTGTACAAACAAATATGGTTTTATGATTTTTTTCCCCACATTCTGTCTCATGGTTGAGGTTTAACCATGTTTGCAATTACATGCCTGTCTAATCTTTTCAAGTAGGAGAATTTGCACAATTGGTGGTTGACTAAATACTTATTTGCCCCACTGTATATATTCCTTTTAAAGGCCATCTATTGCCTGCCATGTATTTTTATTTCCACGTATTCCAAGCACAAAATGTATTTCTATGTTGAAAATTTCCCATTATAAAAGCAGAGGAAAAACATTCCCATCAACTCACCAGGGAATCCGAAAGAAAACAACGCGTGTAAAACAAGTTCACAGGAAGGCAAAGGAGTAATGGCAGGGCCTGGAATTCTTTTTTTTTTGGGCCAAAATTTAATTTTTCTCACCAAGTAAATCAATTTTAATTTTGGGTCCAAAGAACGAATTAACTTTAATTTTAGCCGTAAAAGCAATTATTGAAAATTATAGCGATATATTACGTTTACAAAAGAAAATCGGGGTTTAAAAAAGTGTTTTCGCGATATACTGCATGTTTAGCGCCTTTACAATCTGTAAACATCGAAACTTGACATCAGTTTCTGGTAGTTATAGTCGTCTGCCCACTAAACATTAAATGAGTTTCATACCGCATGCAGGGTTGTAGTCCCAAAGTTCTCATTACAAATCAAGAAGAAAATTGCTTTATTTGGATTTGCGATTGTGGATTTACAAGATAAAATCAGTTAATTAATAAAAGAAAAAAAATTGGGAGACCTTCCAAAGGAGCATTTGATGAAACGATACGGGAGACAAACCCATGAACCCGCATGCAAACTCAGCATTTGACCATGCGCGCATGGAGAAATGCTCGCGCTGTGCGAGTAAGCGTGCAGGTCTGTGTCTTGAGTGTTTTTCTGCACGCATGCATTTGCAAATTGCTCGCCAGCTACAGAGAATAGCAGTGTAACATCCACAAAAAGGAAAGGAAAATGTGATTTTAACTCAAGAGTCTCGCATGTATTACCTTGCTTTAGTGCAAAGCAGTAACATGGACCATGGTTAGTTGACGTGCAAGTGTAAACAGATTTGCTAAGCTGAGCTGCTTCATGTCTATCACCTGGTGCCGCAAGCTGCGACATCTGTTGAGCTATACATTTGTTTTTTACAAAGACGTCAGAGCCAGAACACAGCTGCTCTCGACAAATGTCTGCTATACAATCAGACGGGATCCAGAGAGCTGACTTCTCCCTTTGACAACATTCATATCAAGGAATTATTGACATTGACTGAGATATCCAGCTACATAATGATCCTGAAATGATATTATAATCATGACTCCCACGGAAATATTGTCCTTGTGGGCTCGAAGGATGAATTGGTTGATAGGGTAACAATTCATCTTGAGTGCCTTGCATGTCATCAAGCTTTAGAGTTGCAAGGTAGCTAGGACTAAATAATTTTAGATTTGTGTGTGTTGATGAAGGGCCAAAGCCTAAAATATGAGTTGCTGTCATCCTCTTGTGAGAAACGTATTTGTAAAACTTCACTTTTGCCTGAACTAAAAGCAAACTTGGTAAGCTTGTTCCGTCTATTTCTTGTAGCTTATATTGCATTCAGAAACACGTCAACCACTTCTCACATGAACATGACACACAACCCTACCCTCGTATTCTTGTCCAGCTGGATCAATAATTCAATTAGATGGTAACCTCATGTATATGGCTCCTCTTTCATCCCCATTTCAAACGCTTTTCCTGTGCTGTGGGGCTGTTTTGCATCTGATCTGTCATTGAGAAAAGAACTAATGTGTGGAAGGCATCTAAAGCTTTAAAATACAGATTTGTTTTGGCTGTTTTCATTGGTCTGCTAAAGTGAGTAGCGCTGCACAGGATTAATTTGAATATATACTCATTGAATTAAAATAGGGGGCCCAGTGAGGGAGTGGTTAGCACGTCGGCATGAAAGTTCTCGCGGTTGACCGACCTTTTCACCCTATCTCTAAGGGAGAATCCAGACGCCCTGCCGAGGAAACACTTTTCGGCCACTTGTATTTGGGGTCTTGTTCTTTTGGTCAAAACCCACAGCTCGTGACAATAGATGAGTGTGGGAACTTAGATTGACCGGTCAATACGGAGCTTCTCATTTTGGCTCAGCTCCTTCTTCACAACGTCGAACCGATGCAAGAGTCCGCATCACTGCAGACGGCGCATCTCCCGTTCCATTCTTCCCTCACTCGGAAATAAGATACTCTTCCACCTGGGGAAGGACCTGATCCCTGACCCAGAGAGTGTATGCCACCTTTTTTCGACAGAAGACTATGGTCTTAGATTTCGGGGTGCCAATTCTCATCCTGACCGCTTCACTCGACTGCAAATTGTTCTAGGGAGAGTTGGAGATCACGGCTTGTTGATGCCAACAGAACCACATCATCTACAAAAAGCCAAGATGCAATTCTGAAGCCACCAACAGGACCCCCTTACAGGGTGCCTAGATATTCTGTCCATAATAGTTAGGAGACGGAAAGCCTGGGACACTCAGTCCCGTACCTAGGGGTAATTTTAGAGTGTCCAATCAGCCTACAATGCAACTTTTTGGGATGTGGGAGGAAAACAGAGTACTCAGAGAAAACCCACACAGGCCAAGGGAGATAATGCAAATTCAATTAGGAGCTGTGAGGCCGACGCGCGAACCCCTCATCCGCCGGGCCGCCTGTGTGTGTGTGTGTGTGTGTGTGTGTGTAATGTGTGTGTCTGTGTAAGTGTGTGTGTGAGTGTGTCTGTGTGTTTCTCTGTGTGTTTGTCTGGTGTGTGTGTGAGTGCGTGCGTGCGCGGGTGTGGATAGGTTGATTTTTTGTTTAACGGCAAAAAGAATCAAAATTGCTCAAAAATTTCAAATATTCATGCATTTAGACACAATTGTAATATGCAGCAGTTGAAAGTATTTTACCAATAGTGACGAAGTCTTTATTAAAATCTGCATCTTACTCATGTTTTAGGTATTAATTATGCTGACGTGAATGAAGACACTATTGGTGTTCTTGTCCGCCTGATAACTGAGAAAAAAGGTAAACGATTTTCTTTAAGGAGTCTTCCTTTTATTTCACTATTGAATCGTTTGCCTTGAGGTTTTTCATTTTGAGTGCAATATCAATAATTGTTATTATTATTCACTATTAATTCCAGAAAATGCTGCTGCATTAGAAGAACTACTGCAGGAGTATAAGCGCAAAGAGATGGTGTTGAACAAAGTCTCATCAGTCAGGTATGTATCCACACAAAAATGGATATTATCAACTAAAAAAACCAAGGAAAAATTGAGCACAGATTGGATGGTTTCTGAAATTATTTTGTTTTCCTCTGCAACAGTAAAAAAAAAAACCAAGCCTCCTTACTGTATTTAACTTATATACTTGTGCAATAAAACCAGAACGGTTATTATTGTCATTTTTAATCAACAGAAATAAAACCGGTCGATAAAATTAAGCTGTAATTACACCACCTGAATCCAAACCAACTGATGCTACGTGCACACTAGTTTCCGACTGACATTCAGGTGAAAAAGATGTTGAGGAACAGCCAATCATTTCGCAGGGATAGTGGTAGAACGGCACACACAAAGCATGAAAGCGAACGGACTATAACACATTCAAAATGAGAGGAAAATTAATAGATCTAGGACAACATTGGGCTACCCATTAAAAAATCCAGGTGAAGTCCTCCCTGCCATGTACTATATCTGTACTTATGAATGCATGTAAGGCACACTGAGAGCAAACACAATTGACTGAAACTCGGCCCCGCTCTCAGATTGCATTGTTCAATGCCCCAAGCCTGCAGGTAATGTTCAAGAAGACAACTGGCACGTCTTTTTACAGACGTCTTTCCTCATCTCTGTATTCATGGTTTTCTCTATTGACAGCTTGTCCTTGAACAAGCCTCAGAGTCAACATGATATTATTTCTCTCTTTAACGTAAATCCAGTACATCCCAAAAGAGGTTATTGATTGACTAACATAAAGGAAAATGTCAAGGGAAGCCAATAAGAGAAATTCTGACAGGGTGTGACGGGTTTTACTAGTTCGGCTCTTCTAAACACAGTTACTGAAGGCATTTATTTCTTCTTTTTTTTAAAGGCCTTTCAATACCTCTCCACAGACTTCCTTAACCCATTTAAACCACTATCCTCATTTGAGGATAGCATATAATTCTTTTCTTATTTGATATAAAGGAGTTTCCCCATTTTATTACAATTATTCTGAAAATGTTTAAAAAATCAAAAAAATATTACCTATCATTAAAGTGGGTTATGGTTTATCCAACTTTTTTGTTTTATTTGAAATAGCCATATTTAAGATATATATATATATATATATATATATATATATATATATATATATATATATATATATATATATATATATATATATATATATATATATATATATATATATATATATATATATATATATATATATATATATATATATATATATATATATATATATATATATATATATATATATATATATATATATATATATATATATATATATATATATATATATATATATATATATATACATATGCATATATATATATATATATATATATATATATACATATATGCATATGTATATGCATATATATATATATATATATATATATATATATATATATATATATATATATATATATATATATATATATATATATATATATATATATATATATATATATATATATATATATATATATATATATATATATATATATATATATATATATATATATATATATATATATATATATATATATATATATATATATATATATATATATATATATATATATATATATATATATATATATATATATATATATATATATATATATATATATATATATATATATATATATATATATATATATATATATATATATATATATATATATATATAATATAATATCAAACCGTACCTACTTACAAGGAACTATCTTTTGTTTTGTCAATTTTCAACACATTTTGTCACCATGCAACCATGCAATATAAGAGATGCTTTATTCCAAAATGTAAGAAAAATACATTTGTAACTTTTGTAGAAAGAAAACGAAAATTTAGTATGCGTAAAATGTGCAGCTGCAAATACATAGCATTAATTGATTTAAAAAAAAACAAAAATAAATGTTGTGATACTTCTTCAACTCTTCCATTTAGGTTCCCAATGCTGTCTCCCCTGTCCTCATTCTGCACCCTTCCCCGGCTGTGCCCCCATCAATCGCACCTCCACACTATCAGCGGGCTCTCTGGATTAGGACTAAATTATGGCTACTGTTGCTCCCGATGTGCCCAAAAGAAATGGCCCACTCTACTCATCCCCCCACTGGATTCCATTAAAGATCCCTGTATACCCCCACAGACCCTTATTCTTTCCTCACTGAAAATGTCCACTGAACAGAAGAGGGCCCCCCAGCTCTCAAGAATGTCTGTTAATACTCAGTGTACGCAACCTGTGGTCCCAAATTTGGTGCAGGAGAACAAGGAGGGCAATGAAGCAAAGGAATTGACCGAAGGGGGGCTGAAAATTCTTTCTGTGGGAAGGTGAGATTTGTTGCTGCCACACAAAAAATAACTAATCATTTATTCCATAATGGAGCAATTTAATATGATATAATATCTGAAAGCATGTTTTTTTCAAACCAGATTTCAAGTGGCTCAGATCCCTGAATACAAATCAGTTACAGAGGGTCCAAGGGTACCAACCCAGGATCAACGGAAATCTTTTTTTGGTGGGATTCAGTTTTCACCATCTTCATTAGCAAGACTCATTAGGTATGACTATGATTGCCATCCTGGTCACTTTTTCCCCTCAATGTGCTCATTGTGTTTTCATAACGCTTAGGAATTTAATGTCTGTGTTGCACCCTGCATTTTCATATTGCTTGGAACACAGGGAGAAATAATCACACAGTGATCAGTTGTTGTCTTCAATCCAACTTTTACTGTAATGACTAAAAATCTCCTGTGCCTCAACCTATGTGCATCCAGACATTAATAATCGAATACCGATAGACTTTAACATATCACTCTTGCTATTTGGATGAAGGCATCACTAATCGAACACTGATAACCATCCAATCCAAAACTAGTTTTACATCAGACATGCAATCATTAATAACTTATACACTTTAGCCTATAACATCTGCAACCAATATTTTAAGCACTTATATATTCCATATTACAAATGTATGAACTTGATAAACTCCCATGCTTGAATATGCTATGTGTCAAAGTATCCCCAAACCTCCAAACTATGACACGAGCTATGTTTCAGGTGACTGAAGATACTACATGACAATACTACCTCTGAAAAGGGAGACCACTAATTCAAGCTTGCAGCACATCAACGTTTAACTACGCTGTCCAACTGCTGCAAAAGAGTGTTTCGTGAGGAGCAAAATCAAACAGAAAACGAACAGCCTGAACTAATCCAAAGATAAAATGAGGTTAAGTACTTAATTGGAATAGTGAGGTTTACACTTTTAGATTAGCAGCTGTCATTCCTCTGCACTTTAAGAGTAGGTGGGAGGAAGAACCCAACACAGTACTCATAAACTTGGGCAAATGGGAGAAAGAATACATTAGGTTACTCAATTAAACTCGCCTGGTTATGCATTAGGCTCGCTTTCTTGTCTGGGTAAAGGTAGACCAACCCTATAATTAAGAAGATTGTATGTGTAAAAAGGTAAACATTCATATCATATAGTGTGCAGATGACCAGCTGGCAGGTTTAAACGACAACAACAGTACTTAGGTCATTCCAGAATTGGTGGTCTTTTACATCCATATCAAATTTTAAATAATTCATTCATTCATTTTCCGAACCGCTTATCCTCACAAGGGTCGCAAACGGTCCTGGAGCCTATCCCAACTAATTATAGGCACAAGGTGTGAGACACCCTGAATTGGTGGCCAACTAATCGCAGGGCACAAGCAGATGGACAACCTATGGCACTCACACTCATACCCTGAGGCAATCTATAGTGGTCACCCAGCCTACCATGCATGTTTTTGGGATCTGGAACTGGAGTACCTGGAGAGAACCCACACAAGCCCAGGAGAATATGCAGTTAGGACCAGCCTGGGATCGAACCCACGACCCCAGAACTGTGCATCCAGCGCAAAAAACTACCCCTCCACTGGGCTGCCTTATTATGAATGACAAATTTCCTCCAATACTTGAATGACCAACATTTCGATTGGATTGGATAACTTTATTCATCCCGTATTCAGGAAATTTCGTTGTCACACAACATTTGTTTGCAAATTCAATTTTTGAAGCATTGCACGAGTGAATCACGAGAAAAAACAGCATTTTTGTACTACCAAATGAAAAAATGCTGTGTGACAGTATTAAACGTATTTTTATATCATATATTTTACTTAACTGCACATACATCACTGCTTACAAATAAAAATGTTAAATAATCAGTTGTAACAATCAGTTAATCATTCCTAATTCAAAAAATCGTACGACTTATATTTTTTAAAAAAGAGCAATGTGTATATTTAAGTGGTAAATGAAAAAGTTTGGCCTCGTGACTTTTTAACATCTAATTTTACAGCTAACGATTTCATTTTCAAGGTAAATTTTACAAAAATATCAAAGACGGCCTAACATTTTCACACCACTGTATTTGCAAAGTTGTTAACTTATTTCAACTCCTAACTTATTTTTTACATAATCAAAAGAACACCACATACTCTATATTAATGAAATATGTTATATGAGGTTTTATTGGTTTTAGCTGATAACTAAAAGGCACTTTCAATGTTTTTATTCATTGTTGCAAAAAATATCACAACACATTAAAAGATTGGAATATGAAGCTCATACTTTCTATCTTGGTTGTGTTCAATCCGAAATTGTTGCTGGACATTACAAATGCATCTCGATGTCACCTTTTTGGTTAATGTATATTATTTTTGTTGAAATAAAAAGAGGGATTTTTTAAATGCTTGTTTTTCTTTTAAAAAAGTGTTTATATAAAGATCTTAATGCGTTTCACAAAGAATGTAGCAGTGACATTAAAAAAGACAATAATAAATTCAAAGTAAAATGAGCAAATTGAATGATTGGTCAAAAGTAAAGACTGTTGATAATAACCCTGGTAAATTTTAAATTATTGATTTAATGAATAAAAGGAGCAAGTAGATGTAATAATGCTAGGCCTGGGTGATATGATAAAAATTGTTATGATAAAAACAGTTATGAGTCGATACCTGCGAGAGGTTTTTGGCACACGAGAAACATGGCGACCACATTTCTTTTCTTGTCCTAATACGCTATTGAACAAGGACATGGCACTGTTAAGAGGATTTCCAAATTTAATGGATCCGACCATGTCTCCTTGACCCGTTGTTGGAAACTAGGTGCCATATTGAAGATCTGCAGATATCTGAAAGGATGATCACATTCTTCATGGTCATCCTTGTAGTTGTCCGCTGCCTCTTCTTCACTACCCAATGGGCTCATATCAACGAGGTCCTCATCAGATTCTGAGTGGCTCTCGAGCAGTATGTTGATGTCCACTCGTGATGCTAGCTTCACAGCCGTATCTACTGCGTAAAAATGTTATACATAAAATAAAAATCGCAATGAACTGAAGCCGCAAAGTGGTGGATTATCACGTTTTGTTTAAATGTTTTTTGTAGAAGGATAAACATGATACAAACATTCTTAACATTTTCCAAAACTCAAAGAAGAGTAAATATAATTTCAACATTTCTGTCAACAAAGCTTTGCGTCTTAGCCTGCAACACACGTTTCTACCAGCAGGGCGGAATGCTAAGCAAGTGGCTGTTGTATTTCTTGTACTGAATTGTTTGCATTCATACCCAATGTGGAAGGATTGCCTGAATGTTTGCATTGTAGTGAGAAATTGTCAAATGAGAAAATGAGTAATGTGGAAATTAATGTTTTGTAGGTTAGGTATGGAATATTTGCAGCCGAATACTTAGGTGGGAATGAGAGAAAAAGTCTGATGGCATTACTTCTGGAGGAATTGGAGAAGAATATAAAAAATTATTTCAGTTGTGGATTGCATCTCCAAGCAAAGTTTTGTTGCAACCCAGGAGATAATAAAGTGTGCAAAACCGTTCACAAATGACAAATGGATTTGATTGCAGATTTGCTCACAAAGCCATTTTCCAGACTGACTTTTTCAGAAAAAAATGGACATCATTAAGAATGGGTGGTCAACTCCTAAGCTAGGAAGCCTGTTACAACAGGGAAAAGGGTTTGTTTGCCACTTTACGTTCGCTAACTACGAGCGCTATCCTCTGCTTCACGGGCTCCGGGGAACACACGTGTAATCTGTACAACAGAGTAATTGAAAACTTCTTGAGGAAAGAAAGGAGGATGGATTTTGTGTTTAAATAAAAAAATGGGTGAGTAAAATGTCTTTTCCGAAATAATATTTCAATTTTTTAGGTTATTATTGATTCTTCTTTATATGTTTCACAACTGTAGCTGATTTAAAGGTTTTACAGCCATAAAAAACTGATTGAGGGTTGGATTGTTTCACATACAGCACTACTGAAGGCCCGGGTGTGAAATGCACGGCCCGCCACTGTTAGAAAGACATGCAATGCGTTCATTACTACTTGCACTGTAGTCTGGGAATCTGAAACCAGCTTTTTTTAATGGTTTGGCATTGTCGTTATCTAGTGGCAAAGGTGTACCGTTGTCCGAGGGTTTGGGCCAGGCTGCTTGTTTCAAGAACAAAGATTTTGTTTGTTTTGTACGTACTTCATCAAAAGTGGCAATTGTAAAAGTTGCAAAAACTATTTTGGCACACTAATACAAAAATAACCATACAATAAATTACATTTTATATATCCTAAAAAGAGGCAATTAACAATATTTTCCTCTTTGATTTATTTAAAATAGCTTAATCAATCATTCACACATTAAAAAATTACATTTTAATAAGTAACAGCTAAATTAAAAGTTATTGTGACATTTTGTCATTAAAAAACTTACAAACGATTCAATGTAAATGAATTCAATAACAAAATCTTGCAAATCTTCATTTTAATTTGATAAATTATTAATAATAATGGAAAGCAAAAACTCCCACAGCAGTTATCGCCTTCTTGTCAGTGTCACATTAAAGTAAAAGGTGAGGACTAGTGTTTTTGGTATTTTTAGGAAAAGCTGTAATTTCCCCCCATTTTATCGCAGGAATGTACATTAACAAATTTAGATCAACTTTTTTCCACAACTGTTCCTTTGAAAAAGACTGAATCTAACTGTAATCTTCACTCACTGTGAGGGTTCTACATGAAATCGTTCACTCTCATCTCTTCCTCTGATGAACCTTCACTTCCTGATGAGAATACTTTGTGCATCCTGCCCAGCAAAGAAGTAAAAGATTGGATCAATACAGCTGTTGGCACTAGCAATTGGTCGGGTCACCTTATGAGCAATACTGGATGCTTTTACTAAGCTACAGCTGACCTGGAAAAACTAAATGTCACTGTTATACTTTTGTTGTTGTTTTTAAACATCAAATGGGATTTTCCAGAAGTGTATTTTATCCTCACTTGTGCAGGATTGACCTGTCTCAGGTATCGGAAGCAATAATAAAGACTCCTGGTCGGTGGAATGGCATGAAACAAACCAAGATCACAGTCAGCACAATGATGATCATCTTCACAGATTTCTGCTTGGTGCGCAAGCCCCCTCCCAGACCCTGTGTCGATCTATCACCATCCCAACTGGGCTGCAGAAGCTTCCGCACCATCTAGCCATAGCATATTAATAGCACCATGAAGGGTAACGCGAACATGAACACCGACACGGCTGAGCTATACACCAAGAACTCATCGAAGAACTCTGGGCTGGTTGTGTCATAACAAATCCTCTCTGTGGCCACATCCCTGACCAAGGACAAACTTTTGTTGTGTTCAATCATTGATTGGCTTGCTCCCATTACTACCTATCAATTATTACAGTAATACCTTGACATAAATGTGCCCCAAACGTCCGGTTACCAAACGTTCGGCGACCAAACGTCCGGCCAGGGTGCCCTAACATACGAGAAATTTGAGATACGTGGAAAATTCCAAGCAAATATTTGCCTTGAGATAAGACACAATTTTGATAAACAAGCATACGAGACGGCCAGGTGGCCGAAATGTTAGAGGCTGCTTATGATAACCGCACACTCTTTCTTGCCCCATCTCCCTCGTGTAAAGATATCTGCGAGCACTGGGCAGAGGGTTGCATTTTTTTCATCTTTTCTTTTGCGTTACTCAGTGCAGAATTAAGGGAAACACAATGGGTCCAAAGCAACCGGGTGCAATGAGGGGTCAACATACCTGAGAGATCTGCAATTCCAAATTCTGTAGACCTAGTTTTTGGTCTTTGTGGAGCTCATTTGAATTGAACCCGGTCGAGCTGGGACCTGCCTTTGCAAAGACCATGAAGCTGTTATTTACATTAAGGATAACTAAAACACAACAGTTAATGGTAATTTTCTAAATGGTATAAACTCCAAGAAAAAAATATATACTCGTACAGGACAATTAGTAGTCATGTTTCTATAATGTTCTTTGCGGCTGAACAAATGCAAGCAAATTCATGAAAATTAAAGGACAATAACATAAATGTAGAATTCAAATAGCAACTCCAACAACATTTTCTTCACAACAAAAATGTTGTTATAATGAACGAAGAAAGGTGAGAAAGATCATTTAATCTGTGCCCAAACTATTTTTGTTAATGATTTAAAGCCCATTATTCTTGACCTGGTGGCCCGGTGAACAAGTGATTAGCACGCGGTCTCACAGTTCTGGGGTTGAGGGCAATTTTCCCTCTAAACTGCGCGCGTACACAATTGCGCATTACTCTCGTCTTCTACGCGCAGCAGCAATCACATGTCACGCACAAAATAAAATCAACTTTTTTTCTCCCCCTTTTCCTATGATGGTACGGTTACGCGGCAGTCAGTGGCAGTAGCTCTGTCTATCCACTCTTATGTTTTCTCGTGTTGTGCAGCCCTTCTCTCTTTTTTTAATTACATTTTAATATTTCTTAATACATTCCTTTTTACTTTACTGGGCAAATAGGAGAACACGCGGTGACATCGGGTGAGAACTGTCTAAATCAGGCATGTCCAAAGTCCGGCCCGTGGGCCAATTAAGGCCCGTGGACAAATTCTTACCGGCCCCTGGCCTCTATCATGAAATCAATAATACACGGCCCGCCAGCACTGTTGACCACAGTATAAAATAAATGTGTACAAAAAGCTATTTTTCACTTCACCAGAAGATGGCAGTAGCCCTGTGGCCGCACTCTGGCCGCCGTGACCCTTGCGTCATTGTTTCAGCCCAGCCCATTTCTAACATGTAAACAAAAAAAGGGAAGTTGACCGCGAGGGCCGCCGCTTCCAGGACAAGTGGAAATTTGAGCATTTTTTCACTGAAATACGAAACAACTGTGTCTGCCTAATTTGCCAAGAGACTGTGGCTGTTTTCAAGGAATTCAACATTAAGAGGCACTACCAGACGAAACATGCTAGGTACGACAAGCTAACTGGGAACGAACGCGGTGAAAAAGTGAAGCAACTGGAAGCTGTTTTAACGGCACAGCAAAGCTTTTTCACAAGAGCCCGTGAGTCAAATGAAAATGCCACAAAGGCAAGCTACGAAGTGGCAACGCTAATTGCAAAGCACTGCAAACCTTTCAGTGACGGTGAATTTATTAAAGACTGTGTAATGAAAATGGTTGAGAAAATTTGTCCCGCGAAGAAGCAAGAGTTTGCCAATATTTGCCTGGCTCGTAATACTGTGGCACGGACAATTGAAGACGTTTCATTAGATATTAAGAGACAGTTAGAGGCTAAAGGAACTGAGTTTGACTTTTTCTCGTTAGCGTGCGATGAAGACCTGGACTACATACTGCAGTCAAGATCCCAGTATCACCCTTCACATTAGTGCAGGCAAGATATTTGTTAAGTCCTCTGAGTTGAATAAATTCTTAAATCTCAGTTCATTATTTTTTTTGTGATGGTCAAAATCACAGTTTGAATATGCAGTGATCATTGTTTTGTTTTCAGCACTGTTCCTACAGTGAGCATATAATAGTGAATAATATGTGATGTTTCACATGAACTTAGATATCCTTGATAGTTTTCTTAATTTTTTGTGGTTTGTGATTTCGGTAAAAACCTAAATGTAAAAAAAATGTAAAAGTAAAAGTATGCCATTTGTAATTAAAAAAAATCCCAAAAAGTTAATTTGCATTTAATGTTAATGGTTCAAAGAATGTCAGGCTAAAAGTCGGCCCGCACACATTTTCACCTTACCAAATCTGGCCCTCTTTGCAAAAAGTTTGGACACCCCTGGTCTAAATCTACTGTGCGTGTGGGCGCGTGCGTGCGTGTGTGTCTAGTATGTATGATCGTTTGTCTTCAACCTACACAATGGACTATAAATGGAAATTAGCCCTCGGCTACAATCCTACACATATAGGTTCATTAACATGAATATAAATATGTTATAATAAATCAAAGCAAAATGGAAAAATATTGCATATAAATGGAAACTTGACTATCTCAAGTGACACGTTCAGCAAAAAAGTAAGGTAAAATTTAAGTCGGATTTGTGCATATTCTAATGGCATTTATGAAGATGTTTTATTCATATACTTTTTCATTCATTTTCTGAACTGCTTCATCCATGCACTTTATCACTCGTGGGGTGCTGGAGCTTATCCCTGCTGATTTTGGGCCAGGGCCGGGGGACACCTTGTATCGGTGGCCAGCCGATCGCAGGGCACAAGTAGACGGACAGCTATTCAATTTTAGAGTGTCAAATGAGCCTACAATGCATCTTTTTTGGGATGTGGGAGGAAAACAGAGTACCCAGCGAAAACCCACGCAGGCCCCGGGAGAATATGTAAAT
Organism: Stigmatopora nigra; assembly: GCF_051989575.1. Taxonomy (NCBI): domain Eukaryota; kingdom Metazoa; phylum Chordata; class Actinopteri; order Syngnathiformes; family Syngnathidae; genus Stigmatopora; species Stigmatopora nigra. The sequence continues at coordinate 13,155,617 of NC_135515.1, forward strand.
TAAACACAGGTGGACTGACCTGGATTTGAACCCACGATCCCAGAACTATGAGGCCGATGTGCAAACCACACATCCGCCGGGCCGCCCATTCATAGATATTAATCATTACATTTTATTATTACTAAATCATTTATGTGTAGTAGACATGCACCTGCTTATGGCAGGTGTGATACGGGTGTGTCCATAGCGAGCAATGATGATGTTGCTCACATTGGTTCTCAGTGTGCTAAGGGAGGTTGTCTTTCTGCCCAGACAAACAAAAAATTAGAGAGTAGTGCGCAATTGCGAATGCGCACAGCTTAGAGGGAACATTGGGCGTGAATGGTTGTTTGTTTCCTTCTGCCCTGGGATTGACTGGCCACCAATTCAGGGTGTCCCCTGCCTCTGGCCTGAAGTCAGCTAGGATAGGCTCCAGCACCCCCATGACACTAGTGGGGAGAAAGCGTTTCAGTTAATTAGATGAGATGAGACGAAGTCACACGAATCAGGCACTCACTGCTGGCTGGTTGGTCCTAAGAAAAGTGCCCAAAAAGGGGGCTTCTGGTCAGATGGTTTCACCTGGTGGCGTAGTGGTGTAGTGTCCACTCGCCTGACTTCTGTGCAGGCAGGCGAGGCCTCGATTGCCTCTGTGTGTTTGTCTTTACTGCTGACTGGGAACCAATTCTACGGTGTAAAGTCTGCCTTTCGAAGTCAGCTGGGGTAGGCTCCAGCAACCCCCGCAATCCTTACGAGGATGCACGGGGTGGAAGATGAATAAATGAAAAATCAGATTGTCACGCTCTGTCTCAACCACCAAGAAGAACAACTCTATCACGCAATTTCAAAATAAAATACAGGATACTACAAGAGGTTTGTGGACTTCCGGCTTATCCTCAGCGGGCATAAGTAGTAGTATTCGAATTTTCCAGATTGCCGACTCGCCAACCACTCGCTCACCTCGTCCGTTATTTTGATTAAATAATTAGAAATATATACTTTTTAGATATTTTTAAGTACTTGATTTATTTGTGATATCTATTATTTAGAAATATTAAATATTGTTGTAAATGTGAAAATAATCATATTAGGTTTTTAAAATTGTTGTTTGCTCAATGACACAAAATGTTTGACGCTAGAGCCGCTTTACAAAGGGCGGGCCATAGATTAATCGATTTATCTGAGCTCGATCGTGATCCCTTGTTGCCATGCAGCTCTCTGCCTCTGCGGCACGGAGTCAAACTGTACTGGTCAGAGCCACTGGCTGCACTAGTGTCCACTGACTTTAGTGGCCTGAAAGGAGTAAGGGCGCTTTGACTACTTGGAACACAGTTTAGTCTGATCTGGGTGTGGTGAAGTCAGAGTGTGAAAGGCCGAAAATGAGCAATTCGGAATAAAAAAAATATTTTCAGTGTTTTTTTTCGCCAGTCCCAAACCGGATGCTTTACCTTATGTCGCCGCATAGGGGAGCCATTGCCCTCAGCCGTCGATGGGGTTCCCTGTTGTTTTTCACCTTTACCCCCCTCTGCCTTTTCCGCTCCCCTCCCTTTCTCAGATCAGTTCAGTCAGTATACTGTACTCCCCAGCCATCCAGCAGTGGCAGCAAGCAACACAAAAGTCCACATACTCTCCTCGCAGCCCCACTTTCCGCTTGATATAAATTATCAACCCGTTAAACATCAATCATGGCCACCGGAGTAAAAATCTAACTGCTCCGTCTTTCCTCCCTGTCGCGTGGATGGGAGGATTACTGTCAGCTTTTTATGGTCGTAGGAGGACGAAATAGCAGCACTCTTTTGGATTACAATACATTTTACAGGGAAAATACCATTCATGTCAATACTCCAAAATGCAGCCGCCGCCGAGGAAGGTAAGTGATTTCCACAGCCCGTTATTGATGTTATTTTAAGACCGAGTCAGACAATGACGAATGGAAAACAATGTACAGTAGTAACACAATTAATTGTCCAGGTAACCACACAAAGCACACTGTTCGAAAGGGCAAACATTATAATGAAAGGGCCACTTTGCTTATATTAGTGGACTGTTATCGTTAGGTAATTTTAACCTTTATGACATGATGGAGAATAGATGATGATGGTACATCTGTGCTGTCCTCATGACAACCGCTATTTGGATGGATCATAAATGTTCCCAATACAACACCCCACGCTACTATGAACATGTGTAGAATTGTTAGTTTGAATTTGTTATTGACGTTAGCAAGCACATAAATTGATGCTAGCTAGCTTGTGTCCATCATTGCGTTATGTTGTCAGCCACTGGCGCTATCGTACTGTGTAAGCGACTGCAGCAGTGGCTCAACATACTTGGGTGGTGATGATGCCTGTTGTCTTGGGGGCGGGGGGCACCTTCAGTCTGCCCAGGATCACACACAGTAATGCAACTGATACACGCACACGAACATACTCACTAGACTGCTGTATTGATTTAGCAAGGGTTGCTGAGAACACTGCCAAGTCAATTTTTGGATTGGTCCACTCTGTGTGTTGTGTGTTGTCCTGAAATAGCTGCATTAGAGCCAATTACCTTGGTGTGAACCAGTGCAGTTTCCTCTTAATTACAATATATTCCCACATGTGCTGTGAGTTTCTAGTTCCTACCCTCCCTCAACGTGTCATGTCATGTCATGTCTGTAAAACACATCACCATGGAGGCTGTGGAGACTCATCTCATCTGTATTTCTGAACTGCTTCATCCTCATTAGGGTCATGGAAGGTGTGTGTGTGTGTGTGTGTGTGTGGGGGGGGGGGGGTGCTAGAGCCTATCCCAGCTGAATCCAGGCCAGAGGCGGGGGACACCCTGAATCGGTGGTCGGCTAATCGTAGGGCACAAGGAGACAACCATTTACGATCACACCCAAACCTAGGGGCATTTTAAATTGTCCAATCAGCCTACCATGCAGGCTTTTCGAATGTGGGAGGAAACAGGACTACCTGGAGGAAACCCACGCAGGCCCGAACATGCAAACTCCACACAGGTGGACAGACCTGGACTTGAACCCAGGAGCCCAGTGCTTTGAGTCCGACCCACTAACCACTCACCCTACTGGGCCACCATGCTGCAGAAACTAAGTGAGAAAATCTAGGTTAGCGATTACAATATTTATTTGCTGGTTGCCTAATCTTACTTTTTTCTGTGGAAAGGAGTGGTTGGAAGTATGGTAGTTATGGTGATGTGGCTGACAAATTCATTTCAACACTGCATCAGTCTTTTTCAGTCCTTTCCCTCACAGTAGGACCCATGCTGCCCCTGAAGTATCTTCCTGTTGATGTCTCAGCACTTATGAAAACACCTCATTCAGATAATTTGATAACAAATGACTGATAGTACCCTGCAGGTGGCTCCAGGTCCTCAACAACCCTAAAGAGGAGAAGAAATAACCTTTGTGATTAACTCATTTGCTGCTTTTACCAATGATGGATATCCAATTTATTTATACTGGGAGGAGTGGCTGTGAATCCTCACGTTTCAGTGCCCCTAATGGTGCTTAGACGCCCAATCCATTTTAACTGGGGCCTGACAGCATTGCGAGGTTTTCCCAGTCAAAATGGAATTGACGTCTGGCGCCGTCAATAGAAGTCATTAAGTTAACACGGTTCAAAAGATTTTGTAAATGCATTAATATATAAACAAACCATAATGTCCATCCATCCAATTTCAATGCCGCTTTTTGTGTTTGGGAAGAACTGAAGCTTATTCAGATAACTGTCATTCACTGGTGAAAAAAAGAAACACCCATTCCTTACCACAAACTTTTACACCCCAATCAATCCACCAGGTCTTCAGAAACAAAAGTACTGTGATCCTTCTTCACTTCGTGGCTTCACTACATCACAGATTCTTTTCATGAGGTATAGAAAAAAAGTTCATAAATTGGTTCAATCTACACTGATACTCGCAACCGGAAGACAGATGAAATGATGAAGATGGGCGGAAGTCAGGGCACCACTTCATTTCTCAGAAGAATTATACAATGGCAGGAAAATTGGTGTGCCAATATCATATCAAATGGGTAGATGCATTACGTCTTGCCATTTCCTCTTTTGTCGCGAGTAAATTCAGTGGCACTGAAAGATGAGCATCTACAGCCACTTTATGAACTGAATTGAAAATCTATCATTGTCAATAGTAGGCAGAGCTGCCAACTACCCCGGAATTTCCGGTGTATACTCGGAAATACAACGCAAACTCTGGGACCCCGGACAATCTCCCTAAACCCCGGAAATCCCCCCCAAAAATGTCATAACCTAACAAAAACTTTTAAGAAATCCATACACTTGCAGAACTTTATTGCTTCTTATTCGACGAAATATCCCATGTTGATGCCGTCTCCAAACGGACTGACATTTTCTCATTGTACAACATGCATGTGCGACTTCAGCATGACACATAGTGGAATTACTGACAGTAAAACGCACATAGAAGGACCCAAACATAAGGACACACTTATTTTCACTATGCTGTATTTTTTCAATAGTTTGCAAAAATATGTAAATACATGATAATAACGGTTGGATTTGAATTGGCATACGTTATTTTTTTTGGTTTTTATGTCAATTTTGTATGAATCGTATTCACCCCGGAAAACTCTGAAATGGGACCAGGGTACTCCTGTAATGGGGTCAACCGAGGTTGGCAGCTTTGAGTAGACAATTAGTTTTGCGTCACCTATTTTTTCACTTTCATTTTAGGGTACTTACAGGTCACTCATGGTAAATTCTGGTTTATTTCCTATTGATTTTGAGAGACTTTCCAGTGTGCTTCTTGTTTGTTTGTCTGTCAGATTCTTATGAGTTGTAGCCATTTCCAGGCAATTTCCACATGTAGTTTTGTAGTGCTCTTGTCAAAGAAAATCAAATGATTTTATTACCATATATTCACGACTATATGGCACATCATATTTTAAGCCGCAGTGTCAGTAACGAGTGCTATTTCTGTATTTTACACACACAAAGGACGTACCGTTGTTATAGACGCAGCCAGGCATGGCAAAACATACACCAGCTTAAACATACACGCTACACTTACACGCAAAAAACACATTTGTAAAAAGGCAACGTAAGCAAAAGAGTTCGGTTGTACTTTATTTAGCCATTTTACAACGTCATCATCCCCCACAAATCCATCAAAGTCTTAATTTTCTGTGTCCAAATTGAACAATTGTCCAAATCAGTCATCGAATACGCTGAGTTTTATACGTTCGTCCTGGTGGCCACAATCCATTCGCAAATAGTAGCTAGCATAATTATTCCAACGGTCCTTCCATTCTTCGTAAAGCTGTGTTGATGTCGATGTTCAGGCCACAATCCATTGGGTGTATTGACAAAAGAACTATATATCCCAGCAGTCACTGCGCAGTACTTTTTCTACGAGGAAAATAGTAGAGTTGGGGGCTGCTTGCCATAGTTGTGAGAGCTGTAGAGGATGGTGTACCCTTTTGATTGGTTTATTATTTTTATCGTCATAACAATTTTAGCATTGGTCCATATTTAAAGCGCACTGGATTATAAGGCACCCTCTCTATTTTGGAGAACATTTAAGACTTTCATGTGCGCCTTATAGTCATGAAAATACGGTATGTACATTATAAATGAGCTAGAACAGGGGTGGCCAAACTATTCCACAAATGGCCACCGTGGGTGTGGGTTTTCATTCAAACCCATAAAGAGGACACCTTTTTACCAATCTGGTGTCCTACAAGCGCAATCCGTGGATTGCAGTCAGGTGCTTCATATTTTCTACAGAAATCTCGTTGGTCAAAGTGTCTGTGCTGGATCGGTTGGAAAAAAACCTGCACCCACAGCGGCCCTCAAGGACCGGTTTGCACACCCCTGAGCTAGAAAGTGCCCGTCACACAGAACAATACCGCGGGTCAGATAGGAATCCCCCGCCTATGGCCCGGAGTCAGCTGGGGTAGGCTTCAGCACCTCCCGTGAACCTAACGAGGATAAAGCGGTTTAGAAAAAGAGATGAGATAACAAAATTTGCATAGTTCTTTATTCACTCCAGAGTTAGTTTTGAGTTTTTCTTAATCTCTTTGTGCCCTCTAATTGGCTCGCAAAGAATTCAGTGTGTCCCCTGCCACAGTTCGCTGGGATAGGCTCCAGCTCCCCTGCGACCTTTGTGAGGATATCTGGCATGGAAAATGAATGAATGAATAGAAATCTAGTGTTGAAGAGAACTCGGGGGATAAAATTGGATTATTTTTACAGATTATATGTGGTGGTCTAAACAAGAACAGTATGTCTAGTGTGAGAATATAAACCGCACCCATCTAGTATGGTACAACACCTTTACGCAATATGAATCTCTATAGTAATCATTGGAAACTTGCAAGGTGTAGAGAACATTTATAAATCTTTATTTCATGTTTTTTAGAATGGCTAATCAAATAGGGTAGTCAAATAGTAAACTGTGCAAGAAAAACAAAACATCTCCACGTTCATGTGGGTATGTATTTTCTGGATTGACTGCACTGTCAACCACAGAAGTGTCAACAGCTGATGGCAGATGAAATGAAATGGCTAGTTTGTGTCTTTTGTCCCCTCCAGGTTAAAGTGACACAGGAGCTGAAGAACACGCACACAGACCAATTGACAAGACTCCACTTTAAAAATCAGACTGAATGTGACCTGCTGGAGGACATGAGGTACGGCCAGTCATCTCATCCATTCCCCAAAATAGAAAATAGAATGGCAGATGATTTTTTGCTCATAGAAAAGTGCACCAGAATCAGCCTGAGGGATCTTTTTCATTCTCACAGGGACAAAGGTTTTCCTTCACTAATGCTTGTGTTCCTTTTTGTTTTCTCAGTATTTCACATTGTTTCACTCATTCTTCAGATTCTTACAAGTCGTGAGGATTCTTACAAGGATGATAAGGAAATGTGTTTTTAGCTTGGTTAGCAATATATTTATATATTTTTTTGTGAGGCTGTAAATAGTCTGTTCACCAATGGTGATGACGTCTTCATTTGGTTATTTAATTTATTTGATATTGCACAGCAACTTCTGGTTTGAAGACGAATTTATAAATATGAAGAACCCTGTCAAAATGTGTGCAGGTTTTATTCTTTAATTTCCATAGTGTAAGGAAGGAGTTATTATCTTTATTGCACAATAGAACAAAACAATTAAATCACATCATCTTTTCTTAACAAGTAAAGTAACAAAGTTACTTTCAAGTTTGACTAAGGAAGAAATTAATTTGTTTGCTTTTTCACATAAGTTGGACGTTTCAAATTTGAAACAAAAAAGATGTGATTTTTATCATAATAATTACCGATATCACCTAATATTTTTTTTCTATCGTGATAACATTTTTTCTCATATCGGCCAGCTCTACTCATAAATGAAAACCTGCCCGAATGTTTTCTTTGTAGCGAGAAGTTGTCAAATCATAAAAACAGTCATGTGGAAAGACATTTTCAGGAATGGCATGCTACATTTGCAGCCAACTTCCTAGTTGGGAAATAGACATAAAGTGCAATTGCATTACTTCTGGAGAAATTAGAAGAGGGCAAAAATAGATTTAAGAAGTGAATTGCAATCTTGAAAGAATGTTTTGTTACAACCCGGGAGATACTAAAGCATAGAAAACCGTTAACAGATGACGCACATTCCATTTTGTTGTAGTGTTATTGAATCCTCAAAATAAAAGCGATACCAAACATTTTTGCATCGGTAAATCGTAATATAACATAAACAAATTTAAATGAACTTGGATGACGATGCAGACACACTCAAAAATAAGTTTAATCTAACCTTACAGTAAACTTAATTCTAATTTTGTTTTACATTTGTATACCTTCTCCTGGCTGTTTGCCCCGCTTCCACCCTCACTTTCACACTATCGAAGGGCTGTTTGCTGTTGTATTCCCTTCAAAATATTCCGAAAATGATGCCCACAAATGTCCCCACAAGAGGATAAAGCACCACCACTTGCCAACGAGAAGTAGTCTTGAATTAGCGATCACTCCGCCAACGGAAGCTAACAGGCTAAGGGGGGTGGGGGGTGTATTGGATTGAACAAATGCAACACTGCTCAGTGCTCGCAGAAACATGACAAAGAGGGACTTCCGACTACAGATATTATACGAGGAGTTGCGGGGGAGAGAGCCAGTGCCCCTGATGTTCTTTGATGAGCAGCCTACGAGAAGTAATATATACTACTTGTATTAGCGATCGCTCTGGCATTCGCGCTGAGTGACTGAAAAAACACTGAAAAAAATGGAACGCTCCGCCCGGTGCTTGTAGATATCTGTTATACACGAAAGACATGCGACAAAAAAAACGTGCTACAATAACTAACAGCCTCACATGTCTTGGCCACCTGGCTTTCTCGTATCTCAAAATTTTTCCCGTATCTAGAGATAATTATTTGCTTGAAATTTTACTCGCCTCTTGAGATGCTCGTAAGTCGGGGTGCTCGTATGTCGAGTTACCACTGTATGCCTTGTTTAACATTTTGGGTTGCTGACTCCTGTGTTAAGCTAAAGTGAACAATTGCAGCACCATGTTTAAAACAACACTCTATAAACTGACCTCCTATCAAAATCATAGAGTATGCTCTTTGATTTTTTAATGTCTGAACAAATGTGTAAAGTGTGATTGCTTTGCGACTGATCCAGGGCCCAGTCTGCTCCACAAAGTTAGCTGGAGCTTGCTCGGGTTCAGGGCTCGACATTAAGGACTGCCTTAATGCCGGGGGCAGCTGTCAAAGCGTAATTTGCTGCGGGAAAGGGCAGGTATCGTTTTGATTACTTAAAATAAAATGGGGAAAATCACAATCGCTTCATCTGTTTTGTTTCCTGCCACTGGCGCGGCCCTTTTGCGACACATTTTTTTCTTCTGGGCAGATGCCTGTGCATCTGAACTTTTTTTCCGCTGCTCGTGTAAAATATCTGTCTGTTTTTTTGAAGGCACCGCCATTTTGCAACGCAGGACGATCGGTGCGCATCAATCAGGTCCTATTTGGGATTTTGTCTGTTCATCGTCTGTGTACCGGTCCTATTAATAAATAATAAAATTATAAATATTTCACCCTATCTGTGTTTGGTATTGCGTTATAAGAGTATTTCTAAATTACTATATTTACTCGCATATAAGCCGCAAACCTAAAATTGTTAAATTTTACAATTTTATATAAGCCGGGCCCTGATTCACAATTTTCACTGCAAATTTTACTTTTTAGAGAAAATCTTAAGAAAGATCATCACGTGGTATTTCTGAGATACTGTATGAATCAAAAGCACATGATTAGGGTCAGTATCATAAAGAAATTAATATGCCAGTCTTTGTAAATGCAAATTATTAAATATTCAATTTGAAAAAAGAAGTGTCTCTCTTGAAGAGAACCAAATACATTTTAATGAAACAGTAATTAAAGTTTTCTTACAAGAAGTTTAAGATGTTGTGGGGGGCAAATTGCTTTTAATGTCGAAATATCACTTTACTGCGATAGTTGTCACTTTCACAAGAAATAAAAAAAAATCGAATCAGAATTTTGTTTTATAATCACAAATGTACAATAATTTCTTTTGTGTTCAGAAAACCGAAAGTGTGCTGTCTACACTTACACAAATTTAAAAAGGAAGTAACGTACAGCACAACCAGGAAGTGTGTCCGTAGCGGTGTAGCGTTCACCAAGTCTCTGGGTGCAATAAAAGCATGGGATACACATTACGCAGGTATCAAGCCTGATATTTTAATGATCGCCCTCAAGACATTTGATCAGCCTTAACAACTATTGGAAAGTACAATACGAACACACTGTATCTAGGCTACCCGTGTCTGGCCGGTCATAGCGTGTTTAACTACGGCAGTGCTTCTCAATTATTTTCTGTTAGGCCCCCCCCCCCCCCCTAGCAAGAAGAAAACTATTCCCCCCCCCCCCCCTACTTCCCACCGTGACTAGAAATAAAATCATTTTATAAAATTGTTATAAGTACAACATTTTATCCTTATTAACATTAAAGAAAAGGAAAAAAAGAAAGAAATATAGTCAAACTTACAAAGAATAACTTTATTAAATCTTGTTTTAAGTCTGCAACAGAAAAGATTTTAAGTGCATCAATGCATGAAATAAAAAATAAATGAGAGCGCCACTGCCAGCTACTGTAGTGGATGCGCAATTACACTTTATACTAGTACGGCCAAATAAAATCCTGTTCCCCAGGGTTACACGCGCCCCCCCAGGTATCGCACCACGCCCCCCCAGGGGGGCGCGCCCCACTATTTGAGAAGCACTGAACTACGGTAAGATGGCGACGCCCTGAGCAAGTGAGTTTTTTCACGTTTTATGCAAGATACGTTTTTTTTTCTCGAATTTCATTCATACATGTTAAAATACATTTTGTTTAGCGTTTAGTCTGTTTATCTCTGTTTATCTCTATATTGAAATAAATGACTCCATCGGCCCCATTGTCTTGCGTTACGGGGTTTCGTCTTTGTCAGTTTTGTGCATGTCTTTTTATTCGCATTTAAGCTGTACCCTTGATTCAGTCCGTTTTTTAAAAACAAATACGACTTTAGCGGGTAAATACGGTGAATATACACTAGTGGTTTGCCTAATATTATTATTTGGGTTGTTCCTGTGATCTCCATGCAGTTAATATAAGTCAATGTAGGAGGCAGGTGCATGCTGTTTTATTATTTGTATAATGCAGGGGTAGGCAACATAGTAAAGTATGGAAACGGGTGTTGAGAGAGCTGAGTCCCAAAAGCATTTCTTGCACCGTCACTGTGGCGCTGACACTCTAGCGCCGCTTTATTCATAAGTTGATTTTTCATCAGACAACTTTGCATTTTCATGTGTTATTAGGTATTAGGTCTTCATTCTGATACAATAATAAAAGATAAGAATTGTAGAAAAAAATTGAGAATTTTAATATAAAGTATGCACTGCTCTACTTTCGAAAAATCCAAGTTAAGAAAGAAGTTCTGAAACAAATTAATTTCATAAGTTGAGGTACCACTGTATCTACCATTTAGTACATCTAATGTTAAAAGAACCCAAAATGCTTCAGTGATAGACTGCTGTTTCTGTCCTTTTTTCTCAATCATAGGAGCCAAGTTATGGTGCTCCATCCTTCAGTTTAAACCTGAATGTAAAATCTGAAGTTTTATGGGACTTACTACCTACCTAGGATGCACTTACAACATATGTATACTCATTTACTTAATTGCTTTCCATCGAGTCATATGCCCTCTGCCGGGTCCTTTCCTCCTGTTACGTCATCGGTTTTTAGGAAGTATGACGAATCAATACATCCGTTGAGAATAACAGGCTTTGGGGTCAAACGCATGAACATGTAGGAATTTAAAGGTTAAGAATGCTTATCCACAACGTCATATAAATGCCTTTTTATTTAGGATACAATTTCAATACTTTTGGATCTCTAAGAGGTTTGATAAATTATTTTGTTGTTGACAAGATTCTATGCTTCAATAATATCAATCATATGTAAAAATCTTCAACAGTGGGACTTTAAATAAAAGCAATGGCTAGGACACAATCAATATAACTGCATTCACTTTGCAAAGAGCCAACCAATCTAAAGTAATTATAATTTCATACATCTGTGAGACATATGTACCTAGCTGATTTTCTAAATAACCTTCAAATATCAGACCAGTTAAACATAATCAAATACATGCTGAAAAGCCTATGCTGGATTTTAACTCTTAAATCCAAAAAGCTGCTCTAGGTTATTCACCCTTATTAATCTACTTGCTGGATTTAATCAGTGTAGACGCACACACGCTCAAACCCTGGCCGGACATTTGGTCGCTGGATGTTTGGTCGCCGGACGTTTGGTCGCCGGATGTTTGGTCGCGCGGTCTTTTGGTCGCCGGACGTTTGGTCGCCGGATTTTTGGTCGCCAGTCAAATGGTGACAGAGAGTAAGTACTGTTGAAAACAGCTCTCAACAAGAGTTTAATGTCTAAATATCTACTGTTCATTCATGACAGAGAGAGGGTAATATCTAAGTACTGTTTAATATCTAAGTACTGTTGAAACCAGCTCTCAAAATTATATTCATGAGAGTTTAATATTCTAAATATCTACTGTTGATTCGTGACAGAGAGAGTTTAATATCTAAGTACTGTTTAATATCTAAGTACTGTTGAAACCAGCTCTCAAAATAATATTCATGAGAGAGAGTTTAATATCTAAGTACTGTTGAAACCAGTACTTAGTCACAGTCAATGGCAGCAGCCGGTGTGTTAAACGAGTGCTCTTATTGATATTTTGATATTAGATACTTAGATATTAAACTATCTCATGAATGGTTTCAACAGTAGATATTTAGATATCAAACTCATGAATCAACATTTACTGCTTCAATAAAAACACCATCTGTGAATTTGCTTTGTCTTCTTTTTAATAAGTACATTTCAACAGTAGATATTTAGATATTAAATTCTTGTGAATATGATTTAGAGAGCTGGTTTCAACAATACTTAGATATTAAACAGTAACTAGATATTAAACTCTCTGTCATGAATCAACAATAGATATTTAGATATTAAACTCATGTGAATATAATTTTGAGAGCTGGTTTCAACAGTACTTACTCTCTGTCACCATTTGACTGGCGACCAAAAGACCGGGGACCAAACATCCGGCAACCAAACGTCCAACAACCAAACGTCCGAGTACAGCTCAAACACACTAAGTCATGAAGGTAAAGTCAAAGAAAAACAGTGTGAGAGGGAGAGCAAGATGGCTACAATGAAAGCCTTTGTAATCATGTGGGAGGTGCAGGAGTCCTAAGAGTGGGATCAAAGAGAGAGTGCTTGATGACAATTTTGTGGACACATTTAGTCAACTTGATGTCCTCAATCCAACTATTAAATCCCCCATACTCTTATATCTGCCTTGGAATACCGTGGCCGGTCTACTTGCCGATAGCGCATTTAGCCGACTGACGTCTGGCCGAAGGCCAACTCGCCGAAGGGGGTTCTGGCCAAACGTAGAATTAGCCGAGCGACTAATTGGCCGACCGACTATCTAGCCGAGCGACTAATTGGCCGACCGAGTATCTAGCCGAAAGACATTTTGGCGACACGCTCGCCCCGTCCCCGGTCGTATGTGTGTACACGTTTTTCAACCTCGGCCCGCGGGCCATATACGGCCCGTTACTGATAACAGCATTCATTTAGAATAATAAGTTACAGATAACAACATTCATTTAGAATAATAAGTTACAGATAACAACATTCATTTAGAATAAGTTACAGATAACAACATTCATTTAGAATAAGTTACAGATAACAACATTCATTTAGAATAACAAGTTAGAGATAACAACATTCATTTAGAATAACAAGTTACAGATAACAACATTCATTTAGATTATTAGGTTAGAGATAACAACATTCATTTAGGATAACAAGTTACAGATAACAACATTCATTTAGAATAACAAGTTAAAGATAACAACATTCATTTAGAATAACAAGTTAAAGATAACAACATTCATTTAGAATAACAAGTTAAAGATAACAACATTCATTTAGAATAACAAGTTAAAGATAACAACATTCATTTAGAATAACAAGTTAAAGATAACATTCATTTAGATACTGTAATTTACAACAGCATAGAAAACATTGAGATTAATCTTTGAATTAAGGTTCCCAGCAAATCATTTTGATTATATATTTCCTAAAATAATGGGATGAATGTTGTTATCAGTAACTGGCCATATATGCCCCATGGGCCGAGGTTGAAAAATTTGTACACACACACGACCGGGGGCGGGGCGAGCGTGTCGCCAAAATGTCTTTCGGCTAGATAGTCGTTCGGCTAATTCTACGTTCGGCCAGATGCCCCTTTGGCGAGTTGGCCTTCGGCCAGTCAGTCGGCTAAATGTCTTTCGGCAAGTAGACCATGTGCCTGGAATACACACACGTGGACGCACGCATGCATGCACACACATTGAAATTCAAATTACAATTCAAATTCATTCATTCATTCATTTCATTTCTGAACTACTTATCCTCACAAGGGTCACGGGGGATTCTCGTGCCTATACCACCTGACTTCGGGCCGGAGGCAGGGGACACCCTGAATCGGTGGCCAGCCGATCGCAGGGCACAAGGGGACGGACAACCATGCACACTCACACCCAATTTAGAGTGTCCATTCAGCCTACCATGCATGTTTTTGGAATGTGGGAGGAAACTGGAGTACCCAGAAGAAACCCACGCAGGCCCGGGGAGAACATGCAAACTCCACACAGATGGACATGACCTGAATGTGATCCAAGGACCCCAAAGCTGTGAGGCCGACGGGCTAACCACTCGCACCACCAGTACGCCCCCTATTAATCTTTTTTTTTTAAGTTCATAAAAATGTATAAATATTAATCTTAAAAAAATATTAATCTTTTTTTTTAAGTTCATAAAAATGTATAAATATTAATCTTAAAAAAATATTAATCTTTTTTTTTTAAGTTCATAAAAATGTGTCTAGAAATTGCGGAACGCATTTTGCGCAGGATTTCCTAGTATCTTGATAACTGCTGTTTCTTGTTCTTATTTTTTTTCCCGTGAGCCTGGCCTCCAGCAAGCGGCAGTTAGTGAGATACTTATAAGTCTCACGCAAAAGCGTTCCGAAATTATAGACTCGAAGATACTTGTACGTGTACTTGTCATCAATATGACTTAAGGACTGGGGTATCTCGCACTGTATGAACCTCATTACTAAATAAAACTTGACTGTGCTAAATGGAAGCAAGTGCTTAGAATTTGAGGAACACAGTCTTGACAACTGTTGCTGTTTTGTTTTTCAATTGTTTTTATATGTTGATTGCCAGGCTCAGAAAAAAAAGAAAAACAAAGTTTTTTTTTTCAAAAAACAAACCCCAGAAAATTTATTTGAAAAAAAGAAAACATAATTAAAAAAAAACATCCTTAGAAAATTAATTGATTTGAAAAACTCAGTTTTGAAAAATGATTAATTTAAAAAAACTTTTTTGAAAAATCATTAATTTAATTTGATTTGATTATTAAAAATAAATAATTTCAAAAAAATAATTTGTTTGAAAAGTGAAAAAAAAACAATTATTCCTAAAAAAATGACCCTAGAAAATAAAGTTGAAAAACTGCTAGAGCTTTTTATTTTTAAGGTGAATTCAATAAGTTTCCTTCTTCCTTCAGTTCAATAACACTTCTTCCTTGAATTGGACACCGTCAAATGTCCACCAGTGTGGCAACAAGTTATATCTGCCTTTCACTCAAGTCCACAGATAAATTTAAATATTTCATCTATATTTCTGTACGATTAGTTGTAAGTATGATTGCTAAACAAATGGAATACAAAGTATTTGACTGGATACAATTTGTATTAAGGTTATTTTTTTAAATGGCTTTGTTAAATGTAGGTTGAATTTTTTCCTTCTATTTTTAGGAGCTACGGTTTGAAGAAGGGACAGCTTGAGAGAGATTATTCACAGGTATGTTTAATTTTGCTACCGGAAATCTCGAGGATGTTGATGGATGGGGACCCATACGCAAAAGTTGTGCCTCCAATTGGATTTTTGGGGGATTCATTATAAGTAGGTGCTGCTGATGGTGTAGTGGTACATTCACCTTTTTGGCGCAGGCAACGAGATGTCAAGTCCCCCTCAAATGCGGCGTGAATGTGAATGGTTGTCTGTCACTCAGTGTACCCTACAACCAACTGGTGACCAGTTTAGGTTATAGTAAACTTTAGCCTGAAGTCAGACTGTAGGTTTCAGCACCCTACTCTCTTGACAAGAATAAGTGGTGTTTAGAATATGTGGAAAAATATCAAGTATTATATATCATTGCTGGCATATACTGTTTTGGCTCGAATATAAGACGTTTTTTTGGATTGAAATAAATGTGAAAAAAAGTTGGTCGTCTAGACCGTGTACCCATTCTCAACACTAAATGGCGGCGTATATTTTTCAACGTTGAACACTGAAGGTTAATTGAATTGAATTCAATGCCTTTATTGTCATGATACAAGTATAATTAGATTTATAGCTTCACCATAAAGTGCACACAAATAATCAATCAATAAATAAGTAGTCCATATAATAAGTAGTTAACATAAGTAAGTAGTCAATTTATATAAGTAGTCAACATGAATAACTGGTCACATAAATAATTAGTCAGTTACAAAAAGTGACTAAAGTGGTTAGCAGCCTATGAGGTTCTATTGCAAGTACAAGAAATTACCGTATCTTCTCTCAGAAACCATATTTGTAACAAAAAAAGATGACTGAATCAAGACGTACAGTGTTGCTATACTCTTCCACCAGTACATGTCGTAAAATTAACGTTTGCTATTTTTTTGTCATTTTTTATTTTGCACTAAGAAAATAAAGATCACCGAATGAATTGCTAATTTCCCTAATGATGTGCTTTTGAACAAAATATACCATGAGCGATGATTTTTCTTAAGGTTTTCCCTTCAAATTAATGCAAAATGTGAAAATTGTGAATCAAGGGGCTCATACGCAAAAAAATTGTAAAATTCAACGATTTTAAGGCAATTTTAAGGGTGGATTTTCTATGCGTGAAATGGTAGTTTAGATTAGGTCCTCCTAGGTGCAGACCTCAAGTTGATGCAGTTATTGCAATTTTGTTGTTTTATTACAGTATATTGGATAATTTATATTTTAAAAAACAGAAGCCATTCATTTTGAATATGATTGTCCTTGAGTTTACACATTTAAATGTTCAGATATTAAGATGTGACAAGTTTTGCATGATTTGAATAACATTTTTTTTCTCTTGAATGGTTCATATAATAATTTGTTTCAGATATACTGTCATTATTTTGTGTATAAAATCAAAGTTGATGTTTTAAAAGTCTTTTCTTCAATCCAAACCCTTTAAAAGTTATAAAAATATACACATTTTGTATGAAATACAAAAAAACTAGGTTTGCAAAAAAGACAACGTTGAAGAATGCTCATCAAACATGTTTAAAACATCACATATGTGAACTGGCTAATTAGGAACAGGTAGGTGGCATGATTGGGTATATTAGGAGTTTTCCTGAATTACTCAATCATTAATAACAAATAAGTTTGCAAACAGTTTTGGGACAGTGTACAATTGCAAGGAGTTGGAGGAATTTTAACAATGGTGGTCCATAATATCATCAGAAGGTTCAATGAATTTGAAAAAATAACTGCATGTATGTGGCAAAGCCCCAAACCAGAATTGAATGCCTGTGACCTTCAAACCAACACGATCTACTACATTAAAAAACAACAAGGGGTAAAGCTCATGTGCATCAGAAACAACACTAGAAAACGAATGTCAGTTAATACAAGTGCTTTATTTGTGAATGCAATTTAAAACTCGTCTTCCCTCAATTATTATAAAATCACATCTTCACATTTTTTTCTGCTATTAATTATTCATCTCATCTCATTTTCTGAACCGCTTTATCCTCATTAGGGTCGCGGGGGGTGCTGGAGCCTATCTTAGCTGACTCCGGGCCAGAGGCAGGAGACACCCTGAATCGGTGGCCAGCCGATCGCAGGGCACAAGGAGACGGACAACCATGCACACTCACACCCATACGTGGGGGCAATTTAGAGTGTCAATGCATGTTTTTGGAATGTGGGAGGAAACTGGAGTACCCAGAGGAAACCTACGCAGGCCTGGGGAGAACATGCAAACTCCACACAGATGGACATGACCTGGATGTGAACCAAGGACTCCAAAACTGTAAGGGCGACGCGCTAATCCCTCGCACCACCGGGGCGCCCCCTATTAATGTTTTTTTTATTTTTTTTTATAAGTTCATAAAAATATGAAAATCTCCGTTGAAACACAAAAGCAAAAGCCACCCCCCTGTCTTCTGCTTGCTACTAGGACTCAGGACTGAAGAAAAAAAAGGTAGTTATAATAGGGCTAACTCTACTTTCCGATTTTTTGGATTATCACGGCCTTGTTTGGTCTACATTAACCGTGATATTCGAGCAATTAGTGTTCAATGCAAAGCAAAAGCTCCAGAAATAGGCCCAAAAATGGAATCTAAAATGGAATGATGCACATTTTAGATGGAAGCATTCTGTGGTATAGAGTCCACTTTTCAAATTGTTTTGGAAAATTGTTTATGCCGTGTGCTCCGGGCCAATGAGGAAAATAACCATCTGTAGACTAACGAATATTAAACGATACTATACTACTATACTAAACGGTAATTATCATGATTTTTTTTTCAATAATAGATAATATTAAAAACTTTAAAACTATAAAATAGATACATTTAAACTAATTACATCACCCTGGACCAGTACAGAGAACGGGGGCGTTGTTGCGAGATGAACGCTAGTTCCAGACCAACACTCAGGAGAATAGGATGACGAGGAAACTTGTTTTTAGCATGTTAGCAATAGAGACGAACACAGATCATGAATGCAAAAGGACAATAACACGGTCAAAAGCGATTTTGAGATGCAGGACAACATTAAGCCGACCCACTGAAAGATCCAAGTTAATTCTCCTTGGCGGGTATTCTTTTTTTTTCTTAATGCCTCGCAAATATCTGTGTAAAGAGCAACCTTATTGAAAATGTCCCTTAACCCACTGTCGTCATTTGAGGACAGCCTGTAATATTTCTCTAGTGACATCAAGATGACCCGCCTCGTGCTGTAGTGGTTCACTTGCCTAACTTTGGTGCGGGCAGGCGTGGGCCCAATTCCCTGTAATGGTATAATTGGGGTGCGGATGGTTGTTTGCCTTTCTGTGTGCCCTACGAGTGACTGGTGATCAGTCTATGGCCTTTTGCCCGAATACAGCTTGGTTAGGTTCCAGCAACCCAACGTAACCCTTTCGAGGATGGGCAGTATGGAAGATGAGATGAAACATCAAAATGTTTTCCCATTTCATGTAAATGTGATATGAAAACATTGCAACTTGTCATCTTGGGTTGAAATGGGTTAAAGTTCATTCACCTTTTTCATTTTAATTTTTGTAAATGGCCATATGTGAGGTACATTTACAGTCTTTTTGTGAGGCTAATAATAGTCTACATCCCAATGGTGATGTTGCTTATTTTATTTATTTCATATTGCACAGCAACTTTTGGTTTGAAGGCAAATCTATAAAATAAAAACGCCTTTCTGCAAATTTTATTCTTTACTTTTCATAGTTCAAGGACTTATCTTTATTGCACAACAGAACAACAAAAATACTTACATTTCATATTGGGGCAGCCTGGCGACTGAGTGGTTAGCCTCACAGTGGAGGTCCTGGGGTCAAATAATAATAATCGGACATGGGCTTTGTCGTCATCATCAACAACAAAAGCCTAATTGTCATCATACCCAGAACTGCGTATGACAAAATTGGTAGTGCTTCTTCATTAGGTGCGTTTTCTCTGCAAAAGACCCAAATAAGTGATAATTTTGGACTTGTAATTTAGCATTCTGCCATTATGGATACATCACATCGCCCCCCGAGCGGATCACTTACCTCTTACTGTCTTTCACTTACCTTCAGTCAGACAGTAGGAGGCAGATCACCGCCCAACGTCTTTTTATATTACCTCACCCCTAAGTTATTACACAGAAGGGATTGTGTGTCGTGTTACCACAAGTTTAAAGTCCTAATAAATGTGGGGGTAAAACTGTCCGTAAGCCTATTTGTCTGTACTTTGTCGGATCTATAGCGTCTGCCAGAGGGCAGCAGCTGGAGCAGATTGTGGCCAGGGTGGTTTAGGTCCCCGATGATGTTCCTGGCTCTGCTGAGGTAACGAGGGCTGGCAATGTCCTCCAGTGAGGGCAGAGAGCAGCCGACGATCTTCTGGGCAGTGTTGATCACTTTCTGCAGGACTTTTTGTCTGCTGCCGTGCTTCCAGTGTACCACACTGTGATGCAGTATGCCAGGATGCTCTCCACAGTGGTTCTATAGAAAGTTATCTACCAGAAGCTTAATGACCAAGTTGTTCCTCCTGAGTACCCTGAGAAAATGGAGTCGTTTCTGAGGCTTCTTCACTACTGCCGTGGTGTTTGTAGACCAGGAGAGCTTATCCGTGGTCTGGACCCCCGGGAATTTAAAGGACTGGACCCTGTCTACACATACTCCATTTATGAGTAGTGGTCCCAGATCTGTGCTGTGTTTGTGAAAGTCCAGGATTATTTCTTTAGTTTTCGTGCTGTTCAGTGTGAGATTGTTCACCGAGCACCACGAAGACATATTGTTGACCTCATCTCTGTAGTCCGACTCATTCCCTCCTGAGATGAGTCCGACCACAGTGGTGTCATCGGCAAATTTGATGATGGAGTTAGACTGGTGGGTTGGTGTACAGTCGTATGTGTACAGGGAGTACAGAAGAGGACTCAGTACACAGCCTTGCGGGCAGCCAGTGCTCAGTGTAATGGAAGAAAAGAGGTGGGGACCAAGTCTAAATGCAGGTCGGTCCACCTGTGTGGAGATTGCATGTTCTCCGGGTATTCTGGTTTCCTCCCACAATCCAAAGGCATGCACGTTAGGCTGATTGGACACTAAATTTCCCCTAGCTATGAGTGTGAATGGTTGTTTGTCTCCTTGTGCCCTGCGATTAGCCGGCCACCAATTCAGAGTCTCCCCGCCTTGTGCCCAAAGGCAGCTGGGATATGCTCCAGAACCCCCAGCGACTCTATTCATGATGAAGTGGTTCACAAAATGAAATTAAAAAAACAATTTCATATTCTCTTTTCTTATGAAGTAATGTAAGATAATTTATTTCATATTTGGAAAAGAAGAAAGGTAATTGGTTAATCACAGAAGTTTGGAGTTTCAAATTTTAGACAAAAAAGATATTGACTGATAATGTTTTTTATCGTGATAATTTTTGTCATATCGCCCAGCTCTTCTGCCAACCAAGCAACGTCTTTTTTTTAAGGACACCCCTGCTCATTTCAGAAAGTCAATGCCAAAACACATTCTGCAATGTTTTACAACAGTGTGGTTCGTAGTAAAAGAATGAAGACATTAGGCCTGCCTTTCGTTCAAAACTGTCACCGTTTGAAAATATTTGTCACAATTTGAAGCATCATAAAAAAAGACAATGGAGACCCAAGATTGTTAAAAAGATGCTGTACATCAAGCAAAAAAGGGAAGAATTCCTCCCATAAAGCTTCACCAATTGGTCCTTTATTTAAAATGTTGTTAAACGAAGATGTGATGTAACAGTAAACGTGGCCCCGAACTGGCCTGGTTTAGAATGTGATACTGCCACAAAATTCAAACTTAATGAAAAGAAAGATTAAGGTTTATCCGTTAAAACATCAAATACCTTCACTTTGTAGTCCATTCAATTAAATTTAGGCTGTACAGGAATTGCACATATCAACTGGTTTCATTTATTTTTAACACAACTTCCCAACTTCATTGGAATTTGGGTTGTAGATAAACATACTATTACGATCGTGGGTGGCAGATTCCAAAGCAGGCGAGGGTGCAAGTTAGGTTCTTTCAAATCTTTATTAGGCTCGTCCACGAGGCTGGCGAGCATGCGAGGGGATAGCGGTGGTGGGTCGTTGGCTGTAGCAGGAAGGTTGTCTGCTGTGGAGTCAGTGTGGAGGGTAGGCCGTAGTCCTTAGCCCAAAAGGCCCGATAGGACTCCTTCATGACGGCATTAATTGCCAGTGGTGTTTCCCAGCGGGTTCTGGGGTTGCCGCCATGACAGGTATCGACGACCACCTTGCAGCCCCCGCTCCAAATTGCGGCCTTAGCAATAAAGGCACGGAACATGGTCCACTCAGACTCGATGTCCCCAGCCCCTTCCCGGGCCTTAGAGAAGCACTGCTGGAGGCAGCTCCGCCCCTCGCATTACCCAAGTTTTAAAGACATGCATAAGTCAGATGACACAACCACAAAGTCAATCATCGAACTGCGGCCTACAGTATCCTGGTGCCAAGTGCACATATGCACACCCTTATGCTTGAACATCGTTTTCATTGTAATCAATCCACGGCAAGCACTGAAATCCAGCAATAGAACACCACTCGGGTTCTGATCGGTTTCCAATAATAGCCCTCCAGGTCTCACTGTCATTTCCCACATGAGCATTGAAGTCCTTCAGCAGAACGAGGAAATCCCCCGAAGGAGCACTCTCCAGTACCCCTTCCAGGCCACAAAAAGGGTGGGTATTTGGCGCATATGCATAAAAAGCGAATGGCGAAGGGATAATACCCTCTCGTCTTCTGGGGTGAAACCCAATATACAGGCACCGAGCCGGGGGACAATAAGTATGTCTACACCTGCTCTATCGGCCACAAGGCCGCAGACAATATGGCTCCAAGGATCATTGGGACACACCACCACCACGATAATGAATCATCGAGGGAACACAAAAATATGAGAAAATGAAAAAAATGGCAACAGATAAAGCGAACACGTGCACATAAACACACATCTAAATTATTTTAAATTATGAATTTAAAACAACTTCCCATAAAATAGAACTCAGAAAAAGTCAGTCTCTCCACCTTGCCATTCAGTACAGAGAGGCCCTGCCAAGGAATTGTCGCTTTTAATGCTTACTTCTGCTCTTCTGCTTGAATATTGTAGCGATGGTAGGTTAATGATAGCCGGATGGATAAGAGGGTCCCCTTCATTTCATTCAGTCCAGTAATTTTAAATAAACAACAAAGTTCCCATAACCTGACTCGAAAAATACTAAAAACTATATAAAAAAACATGTTATAACTGCGGTCAAAATTAGTCATTGTTAGACGGCCAATGCGAGGCCAGCGGAGTGTCAAGTTTTACAATAAAATAAGGGTTAGTGTTACGCTTTGGGGATTTCGTAACTTGGATCTTGGTTTTGTATACTGGAACAGTTATTTGCATATGAAAGGGTTTTGTAACTTGAACGTTTCACATTCACAAGAATTTGTAAGTAGAGGAGCCAATGTATTGCAAACCTGTTATTTCAGAATAGGGTGATTTTGTATAAGATCTTCTTGCCAAAGGCTAGGTCCATAAGTAAATAGGCAATTGTGTTGAATCCCTGGGTTGCTAAAACCCAAGGTGCCAATTTGCTTACCAGGAAAGCTGGAGAATCAGTGCGTCAACAGTATTGAAATGCAAGATAAATATTAATTTGGGGCAATGTTCCCTCTAATTTTTCATGTCTGGCCTCACAGACAACTTCCCTGAGCACAATGAGGACCACTGTGAGCAACATCAGAAGTACTCGCTCTGACCACACATCAGTATCACACCTGCCATCAGCAGGTGCGTTTCTACGACCCTTAAATGATCCTGTCATAGTAAAATTTAATGATTAATATCTATACATAAAACATCTTAATAAATGTCACTGGATTATGCACAAATCGGACGTACATTTGACCGTTTTTGTCATTGTTGTCCTTATCACTTTGCATTCAAATGACTTTTCTGCTGAATTTGTCGCTTGAGGTAGTCTAGGGTCTATTTAGTCCATATTTTTTTGCATCTGAAAACCCGCTTACAACTTAAGCTTCGCTGCATATTTTGCAGAGCAGACCATTCTCACTCAAAAAAGATCAAACCCAGTTTCACTGCTTGTTCCTCTATTTTCACATACTCCGACAGCCTTTCCAACCTAAAAGAATTGCAGTGGTTTTCTACTATGGTTTGGGGAGTTGACGTATCACATTCCCTTTTGCAAGGTTAGCATTAGCGTCACTTAACTCCGTCGCACTGTTACATGCGCAAGTACTGCCAATGCCTTGGTTGGCTCATCTCATCTAATTTTCAAATTGTGCTGTAGCCCATCCGGCCTTTTGGGCCAGTCATCTCATTTTCAAATTGTGCTGTAGCCTATCCAGCCTTTTGGGCCATAGGTGGATGGCACCCTGAACGACCATTCACACTCACACTAGGGGCATTTTAGATTGTCCAATCAGTCTACCACGCATGTCTTTGGAACGAGGGAGGAAGCCTGATACCAGGAGAAAACCCACGCAGGTCTGGGGAGAACATGCAAACTCCACATAGGTGGATTTGAACCCAGGACCCCAGTGTGTGTATGTGTGTATATGTGTGTATGTGTGTATGTGTGTATATGTGTATATGTGTATATGTGTATATGTATATATGTATATATGTATATATGTATATATGTATATATGTATATATGTATATATGTATATATTTATATATGTATATATGTATATATGTTTATATAAATATATTTATATATTAAAAGGCCTAGCGGGCTGGATGTGGCCCGCGGGCCTTAGTTTGCTCATATCTGGTCTAAAGGAACGGTGCGGCCTTTGTGTCTAAAATTTGAAGAAATGTATTTAAATAATTCATTAGGATTATTTGTTACATTAATGAATGTTTGTTCTTGCTTCAGGTTGAAACCATGATTCAGGAATGTCGATTTAAAAAAAAATTGTCCCATAAAATTTTACCATAAAAAAAAATTAAGATAAAAGAGCAAATTATTTTATAACATTTATGTTAAACATTTAATAAAATTATGAATTATATGTTCCAAACAAAATGCAAGCACTTGATATGTAAATTTCTACAAAGAGGTCTTAAATTTTAGGTGGTAAAATGGACACCAAAATATTGGTGTCCATAGATGAAAATGAAAATAATAATTTTAAATACAGGTAGCATATTTACTTCCAAAACATTACCTACTTAACTATTTAAAACAAGGGTCGGGAACCTTTTCGCCAAAGGAAAAAAAAAAGTGTATGTGTGTGCGTGTGTGTGTGGTTAAAGTGGGGGGACTGGGTTGCACGAAATAATTGAAAAACATGAGCAGTGTCCGCGTGACTGAGCTGGCTCGCTAATAAATATGGAGAGGCAGGAAGTTCTCCAAAAGCCGCAGTAGAATACATTATGCCTAAGTTATTGCACATTTAAATATAGTGTAACTTAAGAATATTTTTTTAGGTGTGTCTGTATAGGAAACTAAGTTAAATTTAAAGTATATATTACGTTCGAGCGCATCTGTCGAGTGACTCTTTCCCCATCCACAAACTCCCCGCTGCATAAAGTAATTCCTCATTATTTTTATTAAACATCATCACCACAAGTTATTTGTTACTCTGTTAGTAGATGGTCAATTACAACCAATAAAAATGTTTTTTCCATTGTAATATCCAGTTTTTCTGTGTTTTTTTTTCATCGGGTGGGAACTAATTAATTTATATTTAGTTCAATTTTACGGGAAATGTTGATTTGAGATACGAGTACATCAACACACGAGCTCAGTCGCAGAATGCATTAAGCTCATATCTCAAGGTACCACTGTATATGAATTTAGATTTTTAATCAAAGTTTGAAGGTGACCTGTTGGAGAGTGGTTAGCGCAGTGACCACACAGTTCTGGGGTCGAGGGTTCGATCCCCAATAGGTCTTTACTGTCTAGAACAGAGTTGGGCAAATCGGTCCTCGAGGGCTGCTGTGGGTGCAGGTTTTTGTTCCAACCGATCCAACACAGTTTAACCAATAAGGTTTGAATTGAAACAACAAGCCTCTGACTGCAATCCATTGATTGCACTTCTAAGATGTCAGATTGGTGGAAAGGTTTCCTCTCATAGGTTGGAACGAAAACCCGTATCCACTGCGGCCTTTTCTGTTTTCCCTCCTCTGGCAAAGAGTTTGTATGTACTCCCTGGGCTTACGTCGTTTTTCTTCAGGTACTCCAGTTTCCTCCCACATTTCAAAAACATGATTGGTAGGCTGGTTGAATACTCCAAATTGTCCCTATGTATGAGCGTGAGCATGAATGGTTGTCCGTCTTCTTGTGGCTGTGATTGGCTGCCCATCAATTCATGGTGTCACCCGCCTGGTGTCCACAGTTAGTAGCTAGGATAGGCTCCAGCACAACCTGTGAACCTTGTGTGACTAAGAGATGTGGAAAAGTAATCAATGAATATCATTTTGCATATGTTGTCTTTTTTTAAATGAAATGACAATATATTTAAACTGTCCTTCTTAGGCTCTGCAAAAGTTAGCCAGCCAATACCTAAAGAGAGACTGGCCTGGAATAAATCTTGATGACCAGAGAACAGACTACAGGTCAGTATGTTTCCATTAAATTACAAAATCCAGGCTATGTTTAGCATGTATAAATATATCCACCCAATAGATATACTTATTATATAAATGAATCTTAACATATATTTTTCAAATTATCTCACATTGCATTGTTTCATTTTGTTCATCCTGTCCAACCAGAAATGTGTACGGAGTGTGGCGATCCTACTTAGAGGGTATGGTGCAGGTGAGCCAGTCCAGACTTAATGTATGTGATGACTACAAGAGTCACATTTCAGATCCTGCAAAGACTGTCAGAGTCTACAAAGAGCAGCAATTAAAAAAGGTGAATATACATTGAGAGGCTATTTATGCTTAAAGATCCTGAAATGTCATATTTTTAAGATTTCTTTCAAAATATCAGAAAATAGGTGGTGAAAACATACAAATGCTGAGAATAATTCAGTGATAACATACTGAGATATGCATTTTTTTCCACCTCTTCAGTTTATTTTTTTTTCGGCAGTACTAGAAAGGTGCTTGGTGATAACAGCAGAATCTTGCCTCATCCACTAAGCACCATCATTCCTACAGTTAATTACTCATCGTAATTGTATTTTGGCCAAAATACCTTATTTACGTGAAGAACACTTTTGTTGGAGCATTGCTGTCCATGTATTGATTAAGTGTTCATTCATTCATTTTTTTGCCCGCTTTGTCCTCACAAGGGTCACAGGGGGTGCTGGAGCCTATCCCAGCTGACTTTTGGGCACGAGGCAGAGGACAACACCCTGAATCGGTGGCCAGCCGATTGCAGGCCTGGAGGTGACCAACAAACATTCACACTCACACTCATACCTCGGGGTAATTTAGAGTCTCCAACCAACCTTCCATGCATGTCTTTGGAATGTGGGAGGAAACCGGAGTACCTGGAGGAAACGCACGCAGACCCAGGAAGAAAATGCAAACTCCACACAGGTGGACCGACTTGGATGTGAATCCAGGACCCCAGAAGCGTGAGGCGCCTCGGGGCCGCTTTGAATACGTGTAGGTAGTAAAATTTGAAATGGGACTGCTGCTGGGAAACGTGCCATCATGGATTGGTCAACATACACAGCCTTCACTCCTTACACTCCTTTGTGCAGTTATATGGGCAGATTCCAAGGCATGGCGGCTGCACGCTAGTGCCACGTGGCGTGGAGGTCAATAGCCGTGAGGTCTGTTGAAGCTGGAGTAATGATCATTTTGAATTGCCAATAGAAAATGTTTATTAATTAGAGAGCACTCTAGCTCTTGGTTTGGGAGAGCTGCTTTTTCCTATTTTTCCCATTGGAAATGGCATTTTGGCCCGATGTTGCCATTTATTAAGTTATTGTGTAATAATAACTGTTCATATAAATCAGGAGTGCTCATTACATTGATCGCTATTGACCGGTTGATCGCCAAGGTAGGACTGGTAAATCGCCTGAGAGTAGGATTTGACAGTTTCCTTCAGGCTGGATAATGTTTAGTTTCTACTACGACATTGCACTGTTCCCAGCGCAATAGTAAATATTCATATCTGACTCACTTAACAGTCGTGATGAGCCAATCAGGATCTTAGTGTGGTCCCAACAGCCTCGGTTACGACCTGTCACATGAGACTAGCTGTTACAATACGCAGCAGAAGGAGCAACACCTCGGTGCCACCGGAGTTTCGTAGCTGGACAAAAGTGCCGGGAGAAGAAGCAACGCTTCTGACCAACCATTCAATCGTGGGATAGGATCGATGAGCTGTCGGGGCCTACCAGCAACGGAGTCGAGGAGTTCTGCCCTGCTGCTGTTTTCTTCAGCTTCAGACTACTGAGGAACTGTGCGGGGAAAGCTTGGAAGAGCGACTCTGCATATTCTCCACCTCGATCACAGTCTGCAGAAGGTCCCCATCTCGTGGAAGACTTCTTGTGTGTGGTTCCAGTTTTTGTCCAACTTTACAACGTCTTTGAGTCCGATTTAGCTACCGCAACCAAAATGACGCTGTTTAAGCAGCAGCCGGCGGCCGCGGTAGCTCCATCCACTCCTGCCCGTTTTGTGTTTTTGCTGCTTTTATGTTTTAATGATTTGATGATTCCATTTACTTTGATTTGCTTTGTGCTTTTGCTTTGCTTTTTCTGTTTAATCACCCTCTTGCTACTGCCACAATGTAATTTCCTGAATACGGGATGAATAAAGTTATCCAATCCATTCCAATCCATAGCTGCTTGTTAAGGCTTCCCTTTGATGTTGATCTTCATTTTGGCGCACTTTGTTGTTAATCAGGCTTCTGAGCTGCCCTCCTAGCGGCCTCATGCATCTTCTCTAAAGCATTTACATGTGTTTTATATTATTATTATTATTTTTTATATAATCACGTCTGGCAAAATAGCTTGCTGATTGTGCTGTGTCAGAGCAATTGCAGTCAGACACATAACGTAGGAGGATGGAAAAAAAATCACTGAGCATTTCTCATGCACTTCCCCAAAGGTTTCTCTGATTTAATGTTTACAGCCTATAATGCATACTGATAAATGAGTGTTTATGTGTGGTTTATAGGATGTTAAATTATTTTTCTTACGTTGTCTTTTCTTCTCCCTGGACAAAGATTATTGACCAATTAAGTGACATTCAAGTTGAGCTTCAGGAATCAGTGAAGGAATTGGCGAAAGCCAAGAAAAAGTACTACGACTGTGAGCAGGTTGCCCACGCGGTACGAGAAAAGGCGGATATAGAAGCCAAGTAAGTGTGATAGAAAGATTTGAAATAGCCTGGAAAAAATGACGGTCTAATGTTTGCAAAAACAAAGTTCCACATACAAGGTGTCTCAAAAAAATGTACTCACTTTTAGAATGACCAGAAAACCTTTACTAATGAACATAGAGTAAAGTGAAATAGCATCAAATACATGAGACAAATGTAATTGAAGAATCGTGTTCGCAAATGTTCAAAGTGATGACCATTATTGTCCAGACAACGCTGATAAAGCCCACCAAGAAATTCGGAAACGTCGCGAAATATGTCATTAGGAATATTACGACATTGTCTTTCAATTTCTAATTTCAATGCATCAATTGTCCTTGGTTTGTTGCCATAAACTTAGTCTTTTAAGTATCCCCACAAAAAAAGTCCATGGGTGTTAGGTCTGGGGAGCGCACAGGGTATGCAGTGGAGCCCCTTCGTCCAATCCATCTGTCGGGTAACACTGCATCGAGGTAAGCTCGTACGTTGCAATGGTAGTGGGGGGGGGGGGGGGGGTGTATAGGTGCTCCATCTTGCTGGAAGTAAATCTCGCCGTCATCACCAAACATCTCTGTAATTTGTGGACGAACAAATTCCTGAACATTACATTTGTCTCATGTATTCGATGCTACAGTGTTCCCTCGATTATCTCGGTCAATGGGGACCGGGACCCCCCGCAATAGCTGCATTTCCGCGAAGTAGGCGTGCCCCAAACACCAACTGATTAAGCATGTTTCGAAGGGGATCAACGATGAGCGCCTGAAAAGCTGCTGTTGTATTGCAGAGACCTAAAGGCATCACCAGATACTAGAAATGACCCAGGAGGGTAGTGAATGCCGTCTTCCAATCATTCCCCTCTCAGACTAGACGGTAGGCCTGCAGAGGTCTAACTTAGTAAAAATGTGGGACTTGTGAAGCAGAGCAAAACCTGAGTCAATGAGAAGCAAAGGATACCTCTTCTTGATGATGATGGTGTTGAGGCCTCCCTTCTTCCCACAAAGAAGAACCTTGCCTCAACCGGTGAGGAGATGACCGGATGAGCCCTGCTGCTATTGTGTCAGAGATGTAATCCTCCATTGCCTCCCACGCTCAGGTTTTGGGATATTTAGAGACGTCGCCTGGGAAGAGTGGCACCAGGCAAGAGATTAATTGCATTGTCATAGGGGCGCCTCGGAGGGAGTGCCTTGGCATGGTCCTTGCTGAAGACCTGTGCCAGATCATGGTAGCAGGGGGTGTCTTTGGATGGGACCTTGTGGGTACACGGACCGACTGTAGACACCTGGTGTAGCAGGAGGGACTCCAGGGGAGACTTGACTAGTCAATGACCGGGATGTGTTCCCTAGGCCAGAGAAGGCCCAGGACTACGGGGTCTTCGGCCAGTCCAAAACTTAAAAACATGCTATCTCCTGGTGGTTCCTAGATATCGTTGGGGGACAGGCCCCATCCGGAGCTCTACCTTGCCCAAGGACTGCCCGTTGAGTGCAGTAGTCCTCAACAGTACACTCAATAGGGAAGTCTTGATTCCAAGTTGGGACATCATGGGGTCGATAAAGCTCTTATCCGCTTCGCAATTGACTTGTGCAGGGGTCTCGAGAGTGACCGTCGCAGGAGAGAGATTTCTCCAGTGGCAAGGCTCACCTACACCTCCCTCTCTATTGGTAAGCCTTTTCTTCTTACTGATCGATTTGGGCATGCCTGTATGAGGTGATCTCTGTCACTGCAGTAAAATCATGAAGCCGAGCAAAAACTGCGGGAGCACTAATCCTCAGAGAGCCTTGTGCACCCCAGTTGCATGGGCTTTGATGTCATTGGGGGAGACGGGCTTACTGCAGCTCGAGGAGATGTCAGAAATGGTTGCTGACACTCTCATGGCACCTACGTTCTTGCCCTCTTGCCGCTGTCTTCGGCGTTCTCGGAGTCGACCATCAATTCTGATGGCCACAATTACGAGAGCATAGAGGGCGCTGTCGTGGAACTCGCTCTCAGCAGCGAGGGAACAAAACTTGACGGAATACTAGGTCATGCTTTGGACGTCATGACGGAGAGGCATCAAGCTGCCCCGCTGCCCCCCTGCCACGCACTGGGTGGTCGAACACCTTACGCATCTCCGCTGTGTAGTCGGCAGTTCAAGCTTCTCTCCCACTCAGCGCTAGCCCATGACAATGCCTCGCCGCGGAGAGAGCCGATGAGGTAGGTGATCTTGGCCGTATGTGAGACTTTCTCAATTACCAGGGTGCACTGAACAAGGAATCACCGACATGCGCCAAGTGCCCCATGATACGGAGCGGGCAGCGGGACTATGGGTTTGTGGTGGCTATTGCGTGAGATGGCGTGACTGGGGTAGTATGAGGCAACGATGCAAACTGTGCCTGCAGCGGATCTAGTGTCTGAGAAATCGGAGATAGTACCCTCAAATGGAAATGAATCACCTGATCTGTGATTGGTGCTGATCTGTGATTGGTGCTGATCTGTTGGTGCGGGTTTGGTCTGTATTGTGTTGTTACGTTAATGGGTGGAGGGCCCCAAAGCAGGCAAACGCACAAGCTGGACGTGGAGCTTTTTGTTTAGTTTGAGTGTCTTTTGTGTAGGGCCAGATGAAGGTACAAGGGGAGAAGCGTAGTGGAGTCGTCTTGCGTAGCGAGGCAGTCCATGGCTGATTGGTTCGTAGAGTGGTCCAAAGCAAAGGTTGTGGTCGTGGTCAAGTTCTGGGACAAAACAAGAAGGTACATTATAGTGAACCAATAAAGACGATCCAGCAATGTGGTCAAGCTCTGGGTGGCTTAAATAACTCCTTGGTGTCTGATGAGCTGCAACTGTCATTGCGTAGTCCATCAGGTGCTGGACATGTGATTGGGTGAGGGGAGAAACCACCCACCTTTTGCCTGACACATATTCCTGAAAATGCAGTAATATTGTACTCGGACAATTCGCCAAAAGAAGTTTCGCCGACGGACGTTTCGCCAACGGACGTTTTGCCGACGGACGTTTCGCCGACGGACGTTTCGCCGACGGACGTTTCGCCAATGAACGTTTCGCCGACGGACAGTTTGCCGAATGGATGTATCACCGAATGGTCATTTCACCGAATGGACGTTTTACCGAACGGACGTTTTGCCGAACCGGGATTTGCGCAATTCGGACGTTTCGGCGAAACGTCCGTTCGGTGAAACGTCCATACGACGAACTGTCTGTTCGGGGAAAAGTCCGTTCGGCAAACTGTCCGTCGGCAAAACATCAGTCGGCGAAACGACCGTCGGCGAAACGTCTTTCAGTGAATCGTCCAGTCACGCAGTAATATATGTAAATGTATTGAAATTTCTTTTATGTATTCTTAACTGATGATGCTTTCCAAACTTGAAAACACAACTTATATCCATTGTCAAACTAAAAAAGCATTATCTGGACAAACAACTCCCAGCTAAATTTGAAAACGGTGAAATGGATTTGCCCGAATATATTGTGTAATAAAGAAACGTTAAAATTCCCCCAGGGGTAGAAATTTGTGGGGTTTTGAATGCTCTCAAACTGGTTCTAAATTGTGAAATGACATTGGAGTTCTTAGTGTTGAAATTCCTTGAAAATGTCAAGTTAGGTAAGAGGATATGACACTGCGATGTTTCTAGTCAATCAGCACACGAGATAAAGCCACTCAGCCACCTGAGTTCTATGGATGGCAAACTCGATAGGGTTGGCTTTAATGATGCACAGCAATCAGCTCCTATTGGTGATCCCGTCCATCGATCATAATAGGAGTTTGCGATGGTGCACAGCTAAGGAGCTCGCAGCATAAACCCGCCTAATGGCACTCTTATCAGTCAAGCAAAATGGGGGCTGCTCAATAGGTGCTCGTAGTTGCCTTCATGTTTCAGTCACTAGTGAACATTAAAATAGACATTGCACAATGGCTGTTGCACTTTCATCATTATCTCAGTCAGGTGGATTTAGTTTTAGATATTCGAATATTAATATACAACATGTGAATGCGAATATAATTGAAAAGCAAATAGGCTAAAAGTGCTAGTTTAGGTCAAAATGATACATGTATTCCTCCTTTTGCAGGTCTAAACTGGCTCTTTTCCAGTCAAGAATTAGCTTGCAAAAAGCAAGTGTAAAGGTAACGGAGTTCTTTAGTCAAACATATGCTATGTGTCATATAATGTGGTAATTTTGAAAAGTACATTGCCACGTTTAAAGCTGTTTGCATCTACTTGGATAACCTCAGAGAATGTTCATGTCAAATGAAGAAATCCTTACTTTGCCCCTTTTCTATTTTTTTAGTTAAAAGCTAAGAGAAGTGATTGCAACTCTAAGGCAACACAAGCCAGAAATGACTATTTGTTAACACTTGCTGCTGCCAATGCTCACCATGACCGCTACTACCACACAGACCTGCTTCACTGCATCCAGGTATTTTGCTAAATCATTCATTTCTCATGAGACACAATTGTTCTTTTCTCCCTGCACTCCCTGTTTCATTTAATTTGTACTTCAGAATATCTTCAAGGTAGCTTAAGTATTACTTTAGTGACATATTCTTTCATTACATTTGGTTTAGAAGTTTTAGAGAGTCATGTCTCACTCCTGTCCTAAGGGAATATCCAGGAAACATGAGCTCAGATAGTTTTTCATTATGAATAAAGGCAATCTAAAATTATGTTTTTTTAAGTCAGATTTTGTCTCTGTGTCTGTGAAGAAGAGACATCTAACAAAATATAATAATTGTTTCACAATTTGTTGTATTGAATTCACGTGAGTTGGGATGAGCAAAAACTAGATGGACAGTGTCCAGGCGCGCATATCAGATCAAACCAGGTCATGTAGAAGCGATAGTTTTAGACCAGCAGAGAGGTTCCTTGTATTAGATACCTGCATACAGGACCTCTACGCTGTGAGACAGGGGTTGGAAACCTATGGCTCGTGAGACAGACATGTCCCCTGATGGTTTTGGCTGGATATGGTTCTCCCCTAACCTGTTGAAGGCCTGTCGGATCTTCAGAAGTCAAAACAATTGCAGGTCCTTTGGATCTTCCCAAGGGAGTGTTGTGTACCACACTTTCAGAAGTCAAAACAATTGCAGGTCCTTCGGATCCGAAGAAGCGGTATCACCACCTGGTGCAAAGTCGAAGTCAAAACAATTGAGAGTTCTCCGGTGTGAGCGACCGTGTGAGAGGTCGATGTTTCTCAAAACAATTGAAAGTCCGCAGAGCTAGCAGCAAAGGGGAGTGACTTTCGAGTTGTTTCGGTTAACTTACTCTTGCAAGATATGTATTAAAAAAGACCCTTTTAATGTTAATAAGCTAAGTAAAGCAAAGCATTCTTCATTGCGAGCAAATACAGTGTTCCCTCGCTTATTGCGGTTAATGGGGACCGGGACCACCCGCGATAAGTGCATTTCCGCGAAGGAGGGATTCCCTTTCAAAAATGCTTAATTTGAATTTAATTCCCCAAATTTTTTTTTATTATTTTTTACCCCCCTGTATACAGTACACCATATAGAATACGGGTACAGAGAGTGAAATTCATGTTATAACAAAAAAAATGTAAAATATGTTGTTTCAATGTAATATTTGTAATTTTTTTTTCCAAAAAAAATCCACAAAGCTCTGAGTCCGCGATAGCTGAACCGCGAAGTAGCAGGGGAACACTGTATATAATAAA